>NW_015540853.1:34088-34499 GCF_001515605.1 Sinocyclocheilus anshuiensis | reverse complement strand
CTCCTGTCGGACAACATCTCCAGGACGCTACGCTCCATATGACTAGTAAGCCAATTCTCAAATAACTGCTATGATGATTTCTGTTCTACCCGCTTAAATTATAGAAGTACTTGTGCTGTCCAGTTTATTAAGACTGTGTCTGTTTCCCGAATAGTGAGGTCAAAATATATATTTAATGCAGGATCTAAAAAAAATCTGATCGTGATTAAACCAGAAAAATGTAAAATAAATGAACAAAAACCATTTTTAAAGTTTTACAACATTACAAAGCAGTAATTGTAAATGAAATGATGACAGATAATAGTTTTGATGTACTCTGCTTGACTGAAACCTGGCTAAAACCAAATTATTATATTGGTCTAAATGAGTCTACTCCACCAAGCTACTGTTATAAGCATGAGCCCCGTCAGA
>NW_015540853.1:24409-33964 GCF_001515605.1 Sinocyclocheilus anshuiensis | reverse complement strand
CTTAATGTTACACTGTCAGATATGCAAAAGAAATCTATCGTATCTCTTGCTCTGGCTACTGTGTATAGACCACCAGGGTCGTATACAGATTTCCTAAAAGAATTTGCAGATTTCCTCTCAGACCTATTGGTTACTGTTGATAAAGCGCTTATTGTCGGAGATTTTAACATTCACGTTGATAATACAAATGATGCATTAGGACTTGCGTTTACTGACCTAATAAACTCTTTTGGAGTCAAGCAAAACGTCACCGGGCGCACTCATCCTTTTAATCATACGCTAGATTTAATGATATTGCATTGAATCGATCTTACTGATATACGTAGATATCGTACCTCAAAGTGATGATGTTACTGACCATTCCCTTGTATCGTGCATGTTGCTTATTACTGATATTAACTATATGGCTCCGCGTTATTGTCCGGGCAGAACTATTGTTCCAGCCACCAAAGACAGAGTCACAAATAACCTGCCTGATTTATCTCAACTGCTCTGTGTACCCATAAGTACACATGTACTAGATGAAATGACTAGCAACATGGGCACTATCTTCTCTAATACATTAGAAGCTGTTGCCCCCATCAAATTGAAAAAGGTTAGAGAAAAACGTACTGCGCCATCGTACAACAGTAATACCCACTCTCTCATAAAAGAAACTCGTAGTCTTGAGAGCAAATAGAGAAAAACTAACTTGGAAGTTTTTAGAATTGCGTGGAAAATGACCTCTAGACTGGACTATTGTAATGCACTGCTAGGTGGTGGTCCTGCATCTTCAATAAACAAGCTACAGGTAGTCCAAAATGCAGCAGCTAGTGTCTTTACCAGGTCAAGAAAATATGATCATATTACCCCAATTTCACAGTCTCTGCACTGGCTACCTACTAAGATCCGCATCAGTTAAAAAATATTATTACTTACCTACAAGGCCCTTAATGGGTTAGCTCCTGTATACCTAACTAGTCTTCTACCATACCACAATCCATCACATATGCTAATTATGTCTCTATTTGTTTCTCTGTTTCTGCCACGGGATTGATATGATACTGGTGAAAGTCAACCAAAATATTTTCACAGGGTGCCCGCAGTCTAGATTTATGCTTTCAGTTCTAATAGAAATCTTATACAGTATTACATTTTGTAGATCTAAAATGGTAATTGTACATTACCATGTCGGTGGTCGGTACGCACATGAGCGCTCGCGCATGCGCACCTGCGTACCACTTACGTGCACCCCTGATTATAAATGTACACTTTCAAAAAAATTGGTGTCGGAGGACAAAGTCGTCAAAAATCCCTTGATTTTTTGAAAACTGATCTCACATAAACTATCCTAGCTTTGATAGACGCTTGAGAATGCATTGAATTTAAAAACCGGGTCGATCGCCGTTGTGTGTTTTCTTCTTCTTCTTCTTCTTTTGTGAATTCAAATTTCCCGCGGTGCCAAAGCATGAAAGAGCACCACAAGAGCACTAGCGGCCGAAAGTATATTGCATCTATAGTGGTTTAGCACTACCATTGAGAATGAATGGGAAACGGTTTAGGGCCTTTTAGCTAAAGAATCCCCGGCCACCGCGTGGGAGACCCGGGTCCGATTCCAGGCCAATGCAAGAACAGCCTCCTTTTAAGTAAGGTGTGTGTGGTTCTTATTTGAAGGAGCTCCAGCTGCATTTCCAACCTTGCGAATCTCATTGAGGCAGTCAAGCATATTCGATATATAACATATACATATCTAAACTTAGCATTCCCAGCCAATGCCAGAACAGCCTCCTTTTAAGTAAGGTGTGTGTGGTTCTTATTTGAAGGAGCTCCAGCTGCATTTCCAACCTTGCGAATCTCATTGAGGCAGTCAAGCATATTCGATATATAACATATACATATCTAAACTTAGCCAAGAAAAAGTGTGTTTTTCAGGATGCTGCATTTTAAAGATAATTAATGGAAGCACCTTAGACAATGCTTTTTCATGCTTGTTCAATGAATTACAAGCAATTACTGCTCATTAAAATCTGAAGAATTCCTGAAGGCAATAACACTTTACAGGCGGCAGGCAAGAAAGGTCAGGGTTAAAACAACTAATGACAGTAAACTGACCTGTGTGTTGTCTCTGAAAAACACCAGAAGAAATATGTCCAGGCTTACGGCTGACCTGCATGAAAGTGGGATAAACTACAATGTCAGTAATGTAAGATCCCTAAGACAGCGCTACAGGGGCACAGATGGACCGCTGATCATCATGGCAGTGTCAAACAGCATGTCAGAGGTGTTGGAGAATATGCAAGTTCCTTGGTGTAAGAGCGGGGTAACATCTCCCAGCAAGAACTGACAAATCTGGTGCAGCCCAGGAGGATGAGATGCACTGTAGTTCTTAAGGAAGCTGGTGGCTACAGAAGATAACGACTCTGACTTTTGATATTGACCGCCCCCCTTCTCCCCTTTGTTCAGAGACTCATTAGTCCATTTCTTTTCATCAAATGCCTATGGAACTTGTTCAGTTTATCTCTTCCTAGACTTGCGCATCTCCTCGAGCCAGTCAAGCATTATCGTGATAGAATTCTCGCCTGCGACGCGGGGGCCAGCCGCGGATAGTTGTAACTCACTGACAGCCAATGAAATTGAAGCATTTCAACAGCTGGCCAAAGAGCGGAAATGATGTCACAGCCAATCAGATTTTTTCATGCATTTATTTGGACCGGGGTTCGAATCCCGCTCACACAAGTCTAAACCATTATTTTACACAGCTTTGTGCTTTTCATCAAACAAAATTCTAAAATGAAACGATACATTACAGCTGCAAAGTAAGTAATTTGTTTCTTGCCTTTTTGAAAAACAAAGTAAATTATTATGAATAAATGATTAGTATTAAAATAAATACAGTAAACTAGTAGTATACCTTACATGTTTATATGAAAACATGATTATATAATAATGGTTATATTAAACATGAATGGTTTCTATTAAATGGCTTTTGAAATGTAAAGAAGAATCATTTAAATTTAACTCAAAATGTGTAATATTGAAGTACTGAATGAAAATTGATTGAGTAGAGGAATAATTTATCACACTTAAGATAAATTATCAATTAAGTTTTTCTAGTTTCTGCTGCACTAGTTATTCACAATTTCACATGAGAGGCAGGTTCAAATCTACGTCAGTTCAGTCTGAAATGTGTATATAATTTTTTGTATAGACAATTGTATAGACAATTCTCTAGACAATTGTATAGAGGAAGGCCCATATTATAGTATGTAATATCAGTACATGTTAAACTGCAAAAAAATCATTTATAAATCAAGACTGATACTCTGTTGCATTAAAAAATGAATAAAAATAACCTATTTAACCATTTATTCATATTGAAAATAAGCCGACTAGTGTTTGAAGATGAAATTAAATGAAACAAGTTCTTTACTTAAAATCAATGTTTTATTAAATTAACTCAAACATATGCCTTCAGTGGAATTTAGAGAGTGCTAAAACAACTAAAACAAAACAACCCAAGTATAACTAATGAAATTATAGCTGCTGCAAAGCAATGGGATGGGACTGGACAGAAGTTGAACAATAGGGACTAAAAACCAACAAGTGTGAAAACAAGTTTATATAAGTAATAACTATCAGTTCTGATATACAGATCCTTCAAAAGAAAAAATAACTAAATCAATTAGATATATGTACACAAGGAAATAACAACAAAATCAATTAGATTAATCAGTACACGATTTACAAACAGTTGCAATTTACCAGAATATGCTCCATTAGATCGTATGTGCTAGGATGGATGTTATGTTAAGGACAGGATGTGAAGAACATAAACAATGATTAATTAAAATGTGTATGTAATTGAAAGGAATGGAGCAACGGAATGATGCAACATGAAAACAATGGATGATTAAAATATGAAACGTATTGTCACAAAGCAAGGCCAGACACAACAGGTAAGTGCAAATCAGGATGGTTTATTGACTGGGTAAGGGGATGACTGGAATAGGTGAGTTAAAGGCAGGTGAGTGACAACACAGTGAATGGTTCCAGGGTGCTTATCTGAGTTCTGATGGTGAGGATCGGATGCCGGTTACGTTGGAGATCGTGGAACAGTTTCCAAGGAGTCGTTGGAGGATCGCGGGAGGAACAGCAGGTAATTCGTTCTATGGAGAATTTGGCAGAGAGAGTCCAGAGCAGTTCGTAGGAGTGAACGGTAGACCGGACAGTGAGTGACTGTGCTGTGTGTGTATTTGTAGTGTGGCTTGATTGGTGACAGCAGGTGCGGGTGATCAGAACTCAGGTGACTGTGATCGGGTAATTATTCTGGATGGTGACTGAAGTGACTGTGATGAATCCCTGACACGTATCAAGTGTATGTATACACGTTCAGGATGTCTATTTCTTTCTCTCTGCTGCCCACCTCTCCTTTTCCATGACATAGAATGATGAGGCTTGAAATTCCTTCAATGTCATTTCCTTTGTCATGCCTCTGTCTTTGTATAAGTCGAGGACTTTAGCATGGCAGTAAATGTATTTTCCTGCCACTCCTGGAAACCCTGTGTGGATATGTTTGCTGTTTGGGCCCTGCTTTAACTCTGTGCGACAGAAACGGCACATTCTTCCCTGAGGTTGAGGGTCCGAGAGTTTCCTCTTCTTTTCAGCTTTGTCCTCCACTCTGCACTTTGTTAATTGCAGTTCACGCTGAAAGAACTCAGTCTGTGCAAACTCTTCAAAGGCCATTCTAGGATTTGTCAGTCCCTCCGCAGAATAGGCTTTAAACACCTTAGTGGAGCAGTAGTAATATCGAACAGGCCCTTGTTGATAAAAGTGATGAATTGATGATCCATCACTTTGGTAGCGGGATTTTGGCTGCCCACACGCAAGACATTTTTTAGTTTGTCTGGGTTTTTGTTGCTGCTGCTGTTGCTGCTCCTGCTGATGTAGCAATATATCCTTTACTATTTTCTGTACATTCTCCTGTGTTAGTGGCTGTTCAGATGCTGGCTGTGAGACTGGATCTGCTGGATTCACAATGGCTGGTGGCAGTTCTACAACTGGGACATGGGCAGTCTTACTTTCCTCAGTTAAACTTTGCCACAGTTTTTGTGTCTCCAAAAGTTTTTCTGTACTGGTGTTCAGTGATGAACTTGTGTTCACCTGTTTAGCCAGGTGTTTTATGTACTGTGTTATATGGTATTTGGTTGTGGGGTGAAGTAGACTGTTTGGATCTGTGGCAGACCGATGGACCATAGCTGCATATTCTTGATCCACAAGCTTCAACATGTCTTTCTGTCCATGGTAATTGTGTAGGAGGCTGTCAATAGCCTCCTTCATTGGTGATGTCCAGCGCTTGTGGTCTAAGACGAACACTCATCCACCAGTCTTGATTGGTCCAGTGCGGGCACTCCTTGGTGAGGACTGCAAAGGCAGGGGTGGAATATTTGAGGTTCCTGGAATGAAGAGAAAAGTTAATTGTTATTTTACTCATTTACTGAGATGATGTTGACAAGAACAAAAAGTCATTTACAATGATATTTAAAATGATGGTTTTACCCATTTTAACTGGAGGTTCCATGCTTCCTTGGGACAACATCTGTACCTTATAGATTGCAGCAGGTTTAAGTTGGTGGAACTGGGACACAGGCATAGCAGTGGGTGGTGGGTTTGTGGATGGTGTTGGGCCAGGGGAGAGAAGCACAAGAACAGAAGAATCATCTTTCTTTTGCACCTTATGTTTGTTCCAATCAAGTTGAACTGGATGGCACTCTGGCTCACTGTATTCAAGGCCAAACTTCTCTCCCGTGTCCCTATCAGAGAGGTGAAGTACAGGGTACTTCTCTTTTCCAGTCACTTTCTTTGAAGCAGAATTTAGCTCAGTTATCAGCAATGGATCGAACACAGGTGGAAGAAATACATCTGGCTGCTTAAGGTCCAGAAGCCTTTGGTAGTTCCATCGTGCCACCCCTGTCATGCCCTGGGCCTGAAACAATTTGCAGGATGCATGAGTTCCAGTAATCCACTGGGACTGGTGGAAATGATACCCCTCCTGCTGTGATGTCCCTCTGACTGGAATTCATATGGGGACTTTTGTGCCTTCACCAGGGACATGATTAAGCTGCAGAGTTCCCCCATACCTCTACAGGATTCCCTCTGTGACCTCAGGGTCACTGAGGCACCCACGGAGAATGTGCACCCTCTGGATACGCCATGTTTTCAGCATGGATGGTTTGAAGAGTGGTAAGTTGTTTTGGTCTGTGGTAAGGTGGAAATGCCGAAGAACTTTCTCCACTCTGTCGACCAGTTCTGTTGGCTGTGGAATTTTGGTCCTACAGTGCTCTCTGATGTGCTGTTTTGTAGGATTTGGTGGCTGAATTCCACAGAACTGATAAGCATCCTTGAGCTTCTGCAGGTCTTCCTGATCCACGACAGAAAATGCAGTGGAGAGGAGCTGACAAAAGGTGCTGTAGAGGGGATGGTGCTCTGAAGTGCACTTCCGTGTGAAACGCCTCATACAGTGAAACAAATCCAACTTGACCACAATGTTGGGGTTGTATTGTGTACGGGATGCACAGGTATTCTCCAGAGGCCCAGCAGTGGCCTCAGCAATGATAGATTGTGTGGTACTCCAGGCGTCCCATTCGAGGTGCTCTCCGTGATGAAGCTCAGGGATTCTGAATGGCGCGCAGTAATCCCTGAACAAGTAGGAGGAACTGATTAGAATTACAAACCTTACTAACTGCACACTATGAATCATTGGTTAAGCATTAGTAAATAGTCAGTTCATCCTTTATAAAGCATTGTCCCAACATTAATAGGCATTAGTAAGCAGTTTATAAATACAGCTATAAATGCCTTGTTCTTGATTTATAAGCACGTCTATTACAAAGGAGATTTAAAGTTGTACAGTTTAATTTTTTGCATCTTAAAAAAAATATTTCTGTGTTCTGTATCCCTCTGTGTTGTGTTTGTTTAATTTTTCTGTTTGGAAGATAACTGAGCTTTTAAATCTCCTTTGTAAATGCTTTACAAGGCATAAATAGTCTATCAAAAATAGCTAACTGACTATATCATATAATGAAGCATTTATTAACACACTAAGTTACTATTATCATATGTCTAAACTTTAAAACTACCATTTAAATAGTTTATTTATCATTTACTTACACTTTATAAATGATCTTAAGAACCACTGACAACTAAATACATGGTTTGTAAATAATGTAATACTCAATTTAGAAATTATAAATTGATTTTTAATAAAGTATGAAAATAGAATTATTAAACATTATAGATATGCTTATAAATCAAGAACAAGGCATTTATAGCTGTATTTATAAACTGCTTACTAATGCCTATTAAAGTTCGGACAATTGAGACTATTTACTAATGCTTAACTAACGATTCATAGTTCATTATAGTGCAGTTATTATAAAGTGTTACTGGATTACTTTTTGCGGTCCCAAAGTGTCCCAAATATCATGTATGTTATGAGTGATAGTAGAAGGACATGCAGATTTTTCTCACCTGTCTACCCAGTGGTAATTGGCCTTCTCAACCCCTGCATCATTGTACCTCTTTGCTAACCCCTGGTACAAGGGTTCAAGGGACTTCTCTCTCTCATACTGCACCATCACCCAGGAAACAATCATCCAATTTTCGTTCATAACTGCATAACTTGACATGGTGCCAGATGACAAGGTCACTTTTCGTGCCACCTTCCTGGTGTGGTCAGACCGCAAGACCTGTCCAAAAGTGCCCTGCAGGAGTGTAGTGATAGCTGGCTCTTGGCGCCGGTACTCATCAATGAGGCAGTCAGTCAGGTAGTGAGCAGAGACAGAGACTTCACACCACCCATCTGCATCCTCATAGGCTCCAAAAGACTGTGGCATGTCATCCTTCCTCACAAGGTGACCAAGAGTCATCTGCCTATAAACCCCAGCCTCAGCATCCCAGATGTTCTGTATGCTATGAAGGTATGCCAGGTGAGCTTGTTCATATTTAAGGTGCATCAGCTCATTCACCTGGTTTGCCATGTCTGAAGGTGACTTGCCAGTACGCCTCAGCTCATGAAGCACAGACTTGCAAATGGCCTTCTTGTAAGTTAGGAATGCTGGCAGAATGCTTGTGAACCGCTTTGGCAGTTTCCCCATCCACTGAGGACTGTCAGCAAACCAGATCCTCTTGCACATCCTGCAGCGAAGGCGTGAAGCAAAGATGTAATACTGTCCACTGGTGCCAACAATCACTCGAGGCCTACCCACACCAGCTGAGACTATATCTGGCTTTGGACAACCATGAAGACATGGGAGTATATAATTATTTCTTAGTCTCACCATGCTGTCACTTTCTGGTTTCCAAATAAAAAATGGATGGAGCTGAAAGAAATTGCGGGATGGGAGTGCTAACACAGTGTCAGTGAGTTCTGGCTGTGGAGGGAGACTGCATAATGAAAGTGCGTTTCCTGGCTTGAGCATATGGTGGGACCCAGGCCACAGTCCCAGAGATTGGAGCCCTGTCTTCATCCACACTTTCTGATGATAAGAACAGGTCCAAGTGCTTATATCCAGATCTGGTCTCTGTGCCGGTGGGGCAACAAAAACTGAAGGACCTGCTGTGGGAACAAGGATGAAAAACAAAAACATAATTGGTGATATGTAGTCATTTTCACACATTGTATTATCATCACAGATTGTATAATAAATTAAAACATATTTTGGCCATAGTAAAACCTTCAGAGTAGTTATAAAAACATCTTACTGTGTGGTGTCTCAGGTGTATGAGGGGATGATCTGAGTGTCAGTGGGGGAACAACAACAGAAGGACCACCTGAGAAAACGGATGAAAAAAATAAAAAGTAGATTAGTGCAATGTCATAACATTTACACTTTTGTTATATTCTTCTTATTATAGACTATATAATAAAGGACACTTTTGGGGCAGAGTAGCACTTGAAAAAAGAGTTATGAAAACATCTTACTGTGTGGTGGCTCGGGTGTATGAGGGGAAGAGGAGGATTCTGAAGGTGGGAGGGTTCCTGAAAAGATCAATGTATGGTTCAGTTAAAATCAATAAACTGTATTTACTTTATATTGCATCATTTATTTATTAACTTAGTTACCATATTTGTTACCACTGCTGTACAGCCTTGAAAAAACATTTACTTGAGAAGCAAAATGCCAGAAGTCATCTTGATTTTGTGTGTGTGAAAATGATCAAAATGAAGTGAGTTTATGATTAAAACAAGAACAAATGTCTGCCAGTGGGGTCAAAAAAATAAACTTAACTCAAAGGGAAAACAAGTTTTCATATCCCACTTACAAACAGTTGATTTTTAAGCATAAACTCACTTAATTCAGTTCAAATTCCCAAAGCAAAACTTTATATTTTAATTTTGCATCTCAAGTAAGTGTATCTTGATTTAAGGGTATTTGTACTGAAAAACAAGACAAAAATACTGAGGAACATATTCATTTTTTTTTCATGCAAAATGTAATGTCATGATGACTTCATGAATTTTAAGACTTTCTGTTCTAATTAAAATACTTTTTTAAGGCCTTAATTTTCTACCAGAGC
>NW_015540853.1:18250-23190 GCF_001515605.1 Sinocyclocheilus anshuiensis | reverse complement strand
AGGAGCGGATCCAGCGAGAGCTTGATGGGGCGACGCGGAATGAAAAAGTTTTTCAGGAGTTGTGGTAGTAGAGGCGGCGCAACTATAATGACATGTGAATAATAAAATAATATTTAATAATAATAAAGCGGTACTGAGCTGCAGTGGAAACGCAAACCGTGCCAAGCCGAACCGTGCCGTACTGAGCCGAGTCGTACCACGCAGTGGAAAAGCACCATTGGAACCTCAACCGAGGTGGTACTAAAAAAAGTAGCAGGTACCAGGTACTGTACCCAGTGGAAAACCCCCCAAAAGTGAACCGTACTGAGCCGTACCGTGCCGTACCATGCAATGGAAAAGCGCCATAACTTTAAGTTAATCGACAACGAATTGTGACTCCCGGGAAATACGGGACGTCTGGTCACCTTATCCCTACCCCTTCGGGTGCTGAGGCCATTGTTTCAGATCGCTAGTTCGCGTTTTGGTAGCCTATCCATCCACTGTAGCTGCCAAACTGAGACTAGATATGCAAACGTCCCTTATCTGATTGCAATCCAATGACAGGGACGCACATTCTGAAGGACAAGACAGTAGCCTATAGGATGTATTTTGAATGTCGGGTAGTCCTCAAATAACATTATAGTCCCGTCTCGTCTCGTTAACGAAGACGCGGCATAAATTTCGTCGTAGTTTGTAATCATCGGATATTAGTTTTAGCTCGTCAACGTCTCGTCTTAGTCACAGAAAAAATTTTCCTTAACGAATATTTTTCGTCATCGTCTTCGTTGACGAAATTAACACTGGTCACAAATATCATGTATGTTATAGTGTAATAGTGATAGATGCAGATTTTTCTCACCTGTCTACCCAGTGGTAATTGGCCTTCTCCACCCCTGCATCCTCTTTGCTAACCCCCGGTACATGGGTTCAAGGGACTTCTCTCTCTCAGACTGCAACATCACCCAGGAAACAATCATCCAATTTTCGTTCATAACTGCATAACTTGACATGGTGCCAGATGACAAGGTCACTTTTCGTGCCACCTTCCTGGTGTGGTCAGACCGCAAGACCTGTCCAAAAGTGCCCTGCAGGAGTGTAGTGATAGCTGGCTCTTGGCGCCGGTACTCATCAATGAGGCAGTCAGTCAGGTAGTGAGCAGAGACAGAGACTTCACACCACCCATCTGCATCCTCATAGGCTCCAAAAGACTGTGGCATGTCATCCTTCCTCACAAGGTGACCAAGAGTCATCTGCCTATAAACCCCAGCCTCAGCATCCCAGATGTTCTGTATGCTATGAAGGTATGCCAGGTGAGCTTGTTCATATTTAAGGTGCATCAGCTCATTCACCTGGTTTGCCATGTCTGAAGGTGACTTGCCAGTACGCCTCAGCTCATGAAGCACAGACTTGCAAATGGCCTTCTTGTAAGTTAGGAATGCTGGCAGAATGCTTGTGAACCGCTTTGGCAGTTTCCCCATCCACTGAGGACTGTCAGCAAACCAGATCCTCTTGCACATCCTGCAGCGAAGGCGTGAAGCAAAGATGTAATACTGTCCACTGGTGCCAACAATCACTCGAGGCCTACCCACACCAGCTGAGACTATATCTGGCTTTGGACAACCATGAAGACATGGGAGTATATAATTATTTCTTAGTCTCACCATGCTGTCACTTTCTGGTTTCCAAATAAAAAATGGATGGAGCTGAAAGAAATTGCGGGATGGGAGTGCTAACACAGTGTCAGTGAGTTCTGGCTGTGGAGGGAGACTGCATAATGAAAGTGCGTTTCCTGGCTTGAGCATATGGTGGGACCCAGGCCACAGTCCCAGAGATTGGAGCCCTGTCTTCATCCACACTTTCTGATGATAAGAACAGGTCCAAGTGCTTATATCCAGATCTGGTCTCTGTGCCGGTGGGGCAACAAAAACTGAAGGACCTGCTGTGGGAACAAGGATGAAAAACAAAAACATAATTGGTGATATGTAGTCATTTTCACACATTGTATTATCATCACAGATTGTATAATAAATTAAAACATATTTTGGCCATAGTAAAACCTTCAGAGTAGTTATAAAAACATCTTACTGTGTGGTGTCTCAGGTGTATGAGGGGATGATCTGAGTGTCAGTGGGGGAACAACAACAGAAGGACCACCTGAGAAAACGGATGAAAAAAATAAAAAGTAGATTAGTGCAATGTCATAACATTTACACTTTTGTTATATTCTTCTTATTATAGACTATATAATAAAGGACACTTTTGGGGCAGAGTAGCACTTGAAAAAAGAGTTATGAAAACATCTTACTGTGTGGTGGCTCGGGTGTATGAGGGGAAGAGGAGGATTCTGAAGGTGGGAGGGTTCCTGAAAAGATCAATGTATGGTTCAGTTAAAATCAATAAACTGTATTTACTTTATATTGCATCATTTATTTATTAACTTAGTTACCATATTTGTTACCACTGCTGTACAGCCTTGAAAAAACATTTACTTGAGAAGCAAAATGCCAGAAGTCATCTTGATTTTGTGTGTGTGAAAATGATCAAAATGAAGTGAGTTTATGATTAAAACAAGAACAAATGTCTGCCAGTGGAGTCAAAAAAATAAACTTAACTCAAAGGGAAAACAAGTTTTCATATCCCACTTACAAACAGTTGATTTTTAAGCATAAACTCACTTAATTCAGTTCAAATTCCCAAAGCAAAACTTTATATTTTAATTTTGCATCTCAAGTAAGTGTATCTTGATTTAAGGGTATTTGTACTGAAAAACAAGACAAAAATACTGAGGAACATATTCATTTTTTTTTCATGCAAAATGTAATGTCATGATGACTTTATGAATTTTAAGACTTTCTGTTCTAATTAAAATACATTTTTTAAGGCCTTAATTTTCTACCAGAGCAAAATTCTGGTAGAGTTACAATCTTACGATGTGATGCCTCAGCTGTCTGTTGGAGACTAAATGTAGTGGTTGCTGAAGAAGAGAGATCTTCTAAAAAGATGGATAAATAAAATTGTATAATTAGAATTTTTTTTTAACACAACATTTGAATAATTTCATTATGTCAAGTGCAATACAGCCTTACTGTTTTTGCCACATTCCTCAAAAGTAAGTGTCCTGCACACTCGAGAGGTGTCTATAGTGCTGCTGTCTCCTGTAACAGAATACCATTTATCTATTAACAATTATTCATACAAGAGGTGAGGAATTATAAATATTAAATGGGATTTTAAATACTAAACAATTACAATGTACAGTGTGACTTTAGAATAAAAAAAGCATCACAAAACCTAACATAAAACACACCTGTAGTTGAATCCATTCTCTCCACTTTTGTCGTATCTTTTACAAGGAACATCAACTCTTTAGGAATGGACACAGGTATTTTGGGGCGCATGGGTGGTGCTAAATAAAAGAAAAGATAAAAACAAAGAAGAAAAAGATCAATACCATAGTACATGAGACAAATGTTTGAATAGATGGACAGAATTACAATGCATTTACCATGAAATGGTGTCACTCGTTGTTGCTTTTCAGCAGGTGATTTGGAGAGGGAAACAGAAGGTACTGCAGGATTAAAAAATAATAATAATTAGGCATATTAGGTTTAAGGACAAAAACACCTTAATCGTACTTCACATGCTTGTCTTGTACAAAATAAAATGACATATGCCCAGGAGGAATGTGAACAAAACATGCAAAAACATGCATTTCATCATATGTTAGTAACATTTACGAGTTGCCAAAAGCGAGTACTTACCCTGATTGTGGCTGGTATCAATTCATGAAGGGGAAATCAATTCATAGTCCCCTGGGACATTTAGTTTATTGCCAACGGCAAACGCATTGTTAACGGAACAAGGCCGAAACATGGCCAGAACACTGAGAACACAAGGATTTATGTTCAGTCCTGGAGAGCATTTCATCTCACAATTCAACAGAACTGTGCTCCAGTGCTGAACCTCATGTGTAAAAACCTTTTTCCGTTTCCATAAACCACCCCGGTTCAGCTGCTGAGGATGATGATGGTGGCGCTGGTGGTAACACACAAAACAGTAAAACATTTGAGAGAAAACAAATCGGAAAATACAATTGATATAGTAAAGCACAGAAAGAAATCATACTTACATTGCACCTGTAGCTTGGTGTAATGAGGGTGAGGCGGAAGCCGAGGAAGAATCCATATGCGGATGTTTATTGAAGCAGTCCAACAAAACCAAACTCAGGGTCAGTAAAAACAGGCAATGAGGTCAAAAACACAGTAAGGCAGTCCAACCAGGCAAACAGGCAAAAGGGGTAATCCAAAAGAGAAGTCACAACAAACAGATAAACAGGTCATACACGTGGTAAGAAGGCAGAGATACAAACGCTTGGTAAGGCAGGATAAACTGGCAATACTTCGCAAAGTAGTCATGTGGTGGCCAGGTTAATATGGCCACTAAACAGGAAGTGGTTGCAGAGAAAGCAGAGGGAGTGCTAACAGTCAATACTCGGGCGAGGGCTCCCTCTGCTGGCTTGGTGTTAGAGAACCACCCCTCTAGGAGCGACTCCTGGCGCTCTGCGTGGGCGTCCCCGTGGTCGTGATGCTGGACGGTCGGGCCTGGCTCGATGAAATTCCTCTATGAGTGAGGGGTCCAATATATCGGAAGCAGGTATCCATGATCTCTCCTCAGGTCCGTATCCCTCCCAGTCCACCAGGTATTGAAGCCGACCCCCTCTACGCCTCGAGTCCAGCAGCATGTTCACCTTATAAGCTGGCGATCCGTCAATGTCCAGCGGAGGCGGTGGCTCTTGGGACTCAGCGTTGGGGTCAGCATTCGGGTGGACCGGTTTGAGGAGCGAGACATGAAATGATGGAGAGATGCGGTAGTTAGCAGGAAGCTCAAGCTGATATGTAACCTCATTTATCTGTTTTAAGATTTTGAATGGGCCAACATACCTTGGGCTGAGCTTCCTGCTC
>NW_015540853.1:0-11620 GCF_001515605.1 Sinocyclocheilus anshuiensis | reverse complement strand
AGGAGCGGATCCAGCGAGAGCTTGATGGGGCGACGCGGAATGAAAAAGTTTTTCAGGAGTTGTGGTAGTAGAGGCGGCGCAACTATAATGACATGTGAATAATAAAATAATATTTAATAATAATAAAGCGGTACTGAGCTGCAGTGGAAACGCAAACCGTGCCAAGCCGAACCGTGCCGTACTGAGCCGAGTCGTACCACGCAGTGGAAAAGCACCATTGGAACCTCAACCGAGGTGGTACTAAAAAAAGTAGCAGGTACCAGGTACTGTACCCAGTGGAAAACCCCCCAAAAGTGAACCGTACTGAGCCGTACCGTGCCGTACCATGCAATGGAAAAGCGCCATAACTTTAAGTTAATCGACAACGAATTGTGACTCCCGGGAAATACGGGACGTCTGGTCACCTTATCCCTACCCCTTCGGGTGCTGAGGCCATTGTTTCAGATCGCTAGTTCGCGTTTTGGTAGCCTATCCATCCACTGTAGCTGCCAAACTGAGACTAGATATGCAAACGTCCCTTATCTGATTGCAATCCAATGACAGGGACGCACATTCTGAAGGACAAGACAGTAGCCTATAGGATGTATTTTGAATGTCGGGTAGTCCTCAAATAACATTATAGTCCCGTCTCGTCTCGTTAACGAAGACGCGGCATAAATTTCGTCGTAGTTTGTAATCATCGGATATTAGTTTTAGCTCGTCAACGTCTCGTCTTAGTCACAGAAAAAATTTTCCTTAACGAATATTTTTCGTCATCGTCTTCGTTGACGAAATTAACACTGGTCACAAATATCATGTATGTTATAGTGTAATAGTGATAGATGCAGATTTTTCTCACCTGTCTACCCAGTGGTAATTGGCCTTCTCCACCCCTGCATCCTCTTTGCTAACCCCCGGTACATGGGTTCAAGGGACTTCTCTCTCTCAGACTGCAACATCACCCAGGAAACAATCATCCAATTTTCGTTCATAACTGCATAACTTGACATGGTGCCAGATGACAAGGTCACTTTTCGTGCCACCTTCCTGGTGTGGTCAGACCGCAAGACCTGTCCAAAAGTGCCCTGCAGGAGTGTAGTGATAGCTGGCTCTTGGCGCCGGTACTCATCAATGAGGCAGTCAGTCAGGTAGTGAGCAGAGACAGAGACTTCACACCACCCATCTGCATCCTCATAGGCTCCAAAAGACTGTGGCATGTCATCCTTCCTCACAAGGTGACCAAGAGTCATCTGCCTATAAACCCCAGCCTCAGCATCCCAGATGTTCTGTATGCTATGAAGGTATGCCAGGTGAGCTTGTTCATATTTAAGGTGCATCAGCTCATTCACCTGGTTTGCCATGTCTGAAGGTGACTTGCCAGTACGCCTCAGCTCATGAAGCACAGACTTGCAAATGGCCTTCTTGTAAGTTAGGAATGCTGGCAGAATGCTTGTGAACCGCTTTGGCAGTTTCCCCATCCACTGAGGACTGTCAGCAAACCAGATCCTCTTGCACATCCTGCAGCGAAGGCGTGAAGCAAAGATGTAATACTGTCCACTGGTGCCAACAATCACTCGAGGCCTACCCACACCAGCTGAGACTATATCTGGCTTTGGACAACCATGAAGACATGGGAGTATATAATTATTTCTTAGTCTCACCATGCTGTCACTTTCTGGTTTCCAAATAAAAAATGGATGGAGCTGAAAGAAATTGCGGGATGGGAGTGCTAACACAGTGTCAGTGAGTTCTGGCTGTGGAGGGAGACTGCATAATGAAAGTGCGTTTCCTGGCTTGAGCATATGGTGGGACCCAGGCCACAGTCCCAGAGATTGGAGCCCTGTCTTCATCCACACTTTCTGATGATAAGAACAGGTCCAAGTGCTTATATCCAGATCTGGTCTCTGTGCCGGTGGGGCAACAAAAACTGAAGGACCTGCTGTGGGAACAAGGATGAAAAACAAAAACATAATTGGTGATATGTAGTCATTTTCACACATTGTATTATCATCACAGATTGTATAATAAATTAAAACATATTTTGGCCATAGTAAAACCTTCAGAGTAGTTATAAAAACATCTTACTGTGTGGTGTCTCAGGTGTATGAGGGGATGATCTGAGTGTCAGTGGGGGAACAACAACAGAAGGACCACCTGAGAAAACGGATGAAAAAAATAAAAAGTAGATTAGTGCAATGTCATAACATTTACACTTTTGTTATATTCTTCTTATTATAGACTATATAATAAAGGACACTTTTGGGGCAGAGTAGCACTTGAAAAAAGAGTTATGAAAACATCTTACTGTGTGGTGGCTCGGGTGTATGAGGGGAAGAGGAGGATTCTGAAGGTGGGAGGGTTCCTGAAAAGATCAATGTATGGTTCAGTTAAAATCAATAAACTGTATTTACTTTATATTGCATCATTTATTTATTAACTTAGTTACCATATTTGTTACCACTGCTGTACAGCCTTGAAAAAACATTTACTTGAGAAGCAAAATGCCAGAAGTCATCTTGATTTTGTGTGTGTGAAAATGATCAAAATGAAGTGAGTTTATGATTAAAACAAGAACAAATGTCTGCCAGTGGGGTCAAAAAAATAAACTTAACTCAAAGGGAAAACAAGTTTTCATATCCCACTTACAAACAGTTGATTTTTAAGCATAAACTCACTTAATTCAGTTCAAATTCCCAAAGCAAAACTTTATATTTTAATTTTGCATCTCAAGTAAGTGTATCTTGATTTAAGGGTATTTGTACTGAAAAACAAGACAAAAATACTGAGGAACATATTCATTTTTTTTTCATGCAAAATGTAATGTCATGATGACTTTATGAATTTTAAGACTTTCTGTTCTAATTAAAATACATTTTTTAAGGCCTTAATTTTCTACCAGAGCAAAATTCTGGTAGAGTTACAATCTTACGATGTGATGCCTCAGCTGTCTGTTGGAGACTAAATGTAGTGGTTGCTGAAGAAGAGAGATCTTCTAAAAAGATGGATAAATAAAATTGTATAATTAGAATTTTTTTTTAACACAACATTTGAATAATTTCATTATGTCAAGTGCAATACAGCCTTACTGTTTTTGCCACATTTCTCAAAAGTAAGTGTCCTGCACACTCGAGAGGTGTCTATAGTGCTGCTGTCTCCTGTAACAGAATACCATTTATCTATTAACAATTATTCATACAAGAGGTGAGGAATTATAAATATTAAATGGGATTTTAAATACTAAACAATTACAATGTACAGTGTGACTTTAGAATAAAAAAAGCATCACAAAACCTAACATAAAACACACCTGTAGTTGAATCCGTTCTCTCCACTTTTGTCGTATCTTTTACAAGGAACATCAACTCTTTAGGAATGGACACAGGTATTTTGGGGCGCATGGGTGGTGCTAAATAAAAGAAAAGATAAAAACAAAGAAGAAAAAGATCAATACCATAGTACATGAGACAAATGTTTGAATAGATGGACAGAATTACAATGCATTTACCATGAAATGGTGTCACTCGTTGTTGCTTTTCAGCAGGTGATTTGGAGAGGGAAACAGAAGGTACTGCAGGATTAAAAAATAATAATAATTAGGCATATTAGGTTTAAGGACAAAAACACCTTAATCGTACTTCACATGCTTGTCTTGTACAAAATAAAATGACATATGCCCAGGAGGAATGTGAACAAAACATGCAAAAACATGCATTTCATCATATGTTAGTAACATTTACGAGTTGCCAAAAGCGAGTACTTACCCTGATTGTGGCTGGTATCAATTCATGAAGGGGAAATCAATTCATAGTCCCCTGGGACATTTAGTTTATTGCCAACGGCAAACGCATTGTTAACGGAACAAGGCCGAAACATGGCCAGAACACTGAGAACACAAGGATTTATGTTCAGTCCTGGAGAGCATTTCATCTCACAATTCAACAGAACTGTGCTCCAGTGCTGAACCTCATGTGTAAAAACCTTTTTCCGTTTCCATAAACCACCCCGGTTCAGCTGCTGAGGATGATGATGGTGGCGCTGGTGGTAACACACAAAACAGTAAAACATTTGAGAGCGGAAAATACGGAAAATACAATTGATATAGTAAAGCACAGAAAGAAATCATACTTACATTGCACCTGTAGATGAGGGTGATGAGGGTGAGGCGGAAGCCGAGGAAGAATCCATATGCGGATGTTTATTGAAGCAGTCCAACAAAACCAAACTCAGGGTCAGTAAAAACAGGCAATGAGGTCAAAAACACAGTAAGGCAGTCCAACCAGGCAAACAGGCAAAAGGGGTAATCCAAAAGAGAAGTCACAACAAACAGATAAACAGGTCATACACGTGGTAAGAAGGCAGAGATACAAACGCTTGGTAAGGCAGGATAAACTGGCAATACTTCGCAAAGTAGTCATGTGGTGGCCAGGTTAATATGGCCACTAAACAGGAAGTGGTTGCAGAGAAAGCAGAGGGAGTGCTAACAGTCAATACTCGGGCGAGGGCTCCCTCTGCTGGCTTGGTGTTAGAGAACCACCCCTCTAGGAGCGACTCCTGGCGCTCTGCGGCCTGGCTCGATGAAATTCCTCTATGAGTGAGGGGTCCAGTATATCGGAAGCAGGTATCCATGATCTCTCCTCAGGTCCGTATCCCTCCCAGTCCACCAGGTATTGAAGCCGACCCCCTCTACACCTCGAGTCCAGCAGCATGTTCACCTTATAAGCTGGCGATCCGTCAATGTCCAGCGGAGGCGGTGGCTCATGGGACTCAGCGTTGGGGTCAGCATTCGGGTGGACCAGTTTGAGGAGCGAGACATGAAATGATGGAGAGATGCGGTAGTTAGCAGGAAGCTCAAGCTGATATGTAACCTCATTTATCTGTTTTAAGATTTTGAATGGGCCAACATACCTTGGGCTGAGCTTCCTGCTCACCAGATGTAGCTTGATGTCCCTCGTAGAAAGCCAGACCCTCTGTCCCGGTTGGTAGGGAGGATGTGGGCGCCGTCTTCGGTTTGCCTGGAGTTCTTGAACTCGTACAGCTCTTTGAAGATGAACATGAGTGCTATCCCACACCCTCTCGCAACGACGTATCCAGTCATCTACCACAGGAACGGAGGAAGGTTCGCCAGACCACGGGAACAATGGAGGTTGATATCCTAATACACATTGGAATGGGGTGAGTCCTGTAGAGGCATGGGTTAAAGAGTTTTGGGCATATTCCGCCCATGGCAAGAATTCTGCCCACCGATTCTGTTCCCGGCTGCAGTAGGTTCTCAGATATCTACCAATCTCCTGATTGAGTCTCTCGACTTGACCGTTTGACTGTGGGTGATAGCCTGACGTCAGACTCACATTGATGTCCAATTGTCGGCAGAAAGCTTTCCACACCTGAGAGGTGAATTGAGTCCCTCGATCCGAGACGATGTCTTCGGGTAAGCCATAAATTCGAAAACACCTGGTGAAATAGAGCTTGAGCCGTTTCTATGGCTGTTGGCAGACCTTTGAGGGGAATGAGGCGGCAAGACTTAGAGGCTACAGGTCGCAAATTTCATTTGAGGAGGCTGTGGAGTTTTTAGGCATTTAGCTTGGGAGAAAACATAATTTGGACAAAAAGCAATTTGCAATGGAAAGAACCAAAAGGCCTTGTGTTACCTTTCAAATTATTAACCAGAAAACACATTGTGATTATTTTAAAATATTTGAGGCAATCTAATCAACTTCTATAAAAGGTGATAAGTCCTCCGCCCAGCAAAAGTCTAGGTGGAAATCAGGGATCGGATACTTTTAGTGATCCTCGTCTGATGAGCCTGTTGAAGATTAGATAGTAATTAAAAAGCTGGGATTAGAGAGGTAAATCATGGCCAAGGACTGCAGAGAGGAGGAGAAATCAGGTGAGCCACATACATATCATAGTTTTTCAGCAATATTCAAAGAAATGGAAGACCATCACAGACACCTGACATCAGCTTGTGGAGACGTGCGGAACTATCAAACAGAAGGACTTGAAGATGCACCTGAAGGAACAGTGACATCTGCTGACTCAGTCCAGGAAGTACTGGATGAGATGGAGGATAGGTGCAACAGAGGAGGAAGAATCCATATGCGGATGTTTATTGAAGCAGTCCAACAAAACCAAACTCAGGGTCAGTAAAAACAGGCAATGAGGCCAAAAACAGAGTAAGGCAGTCCAACCAGGCAAACAGGCAAAAGGGGTAATCCAAAAGAGAAGTCACAACAAACAGATAAACAGGTCATACACGTGGTAAGAAGGCAGAGATACAAATACTTGGTAAGGCAGGATAAACTGGCAATACTTCGCTAAGTAGTCATGTGGTGGGATGTATGAGTAAAATCATAAGTTATGTTATTTGTTTATATCAGTTGATACAATGGCAATATTTCCTGCTAAAGAGCAAATGAGAAAAATACACAACTGACCCATGGGCTGAGTTATGGCACTTGATGTGGGCACAGGCCGACAGGTTGACTGCTGCTGCTTCCGCAGGTATTGCTGCAGTTTGTGCATCCGTGTCCCTGGGACACAGGTCGCCCCCAATACAAAGGATGCATATCCATCAGCCCTGCTTTTCCAAATCTCCTGCCATGTGCTCTTGGCACAAGCCCCGAAACCAACTACTGTGTAACTGGTCATCCTCTGATGAGGCTGCTGGTGCAGCTGGTGTTGTGGACACATAGCTAAGAAGAGACTCAATTTCTTCAAAGCTGTGAGCATAGTTGGCAAATGACACCAGGCTGTGTTTGCTGTGTCCCTCTGCCCTAAACTCTCCAGCAGCCTCTTCCTGCTGCTGGGTCTTCATCAGATATATGGTGTACCCCATGTCATTTTCAAGGAGCCACCGAAAGGACTTGCCCTTGTATTTTCCAAATTGGAGGATGTATTCGCCCAAAACCTCTCTCTTGTCTGAGGCATCCCCTCCTCTCTGACGGACAACAGTCAGAGCATGTTGTCTGACAAGGTCCTGCTTCATGGGCGCTGACTTGTCCTGCAGTGATGGGTTGCTTTTAATCAGGCTTGCCTCATCAGTTGGCTCCTGAAGGAGATACCCTAGAGGTCCCTTACGGAGAACAACCTTCACTTTTCCAGGGAAAACATGACTTCTTTGTGCATGTTGACCTATAGGACAGAAAAAGCAATATTTCTATCACACAAATATATTCATATATATACACAAACAGAAAATACAAAAATAATCATAACGCTACTATAGTAAAACTGTAGTAATCCTGCTGTTATGGGCAGATTGATTTTCATTCATAACTTCATTAAATTACTGCAATTACAATGGTCAATACAGTAACAACAATGGCAAATTTATGGTTGTGATTCTACTACTAAATACTATGGCTGAATTACGGTTACTATAGTAAAAGCATGGTTATAAAACATTCTCACAGGACAACAAATCACTTTAATTTTTAAACTGTGGAACATATCTACGTAAACTCATTACAAAAAATGGGTTAACCGGTTCATAATTTAGCTTGCAATTAACGGGTGACGTGTTAAAAATGGCAAACAACCTTTGGCAAAACTCCCTCAAGAGGGAGAATTTCGTGTTTAGTGCTTAGAAAATAAATCTGAATTCAGTACTAACTTACAGTGATAAAACTTAACCGATGTAACTATCCAAGAGTTAATAAAAACCTTATACAACCTAAAGAACGGAATGAGTATAGCTGCCAAGACAGCAACCGCGAGAAAACACAAATGCGAAAAAAAACATAATATGTTAAGAACATAAATACAGAAACGTAAATTACAACTATGTTCATTCATAATTTTGCATGCACGTCACCATATGTTTAATTCTAGTAAATAAAACGTGGCAAGGTAAGGAACAAAGCTAACGTTTTCACACAACTAGTGTGATTTCAGCATAAACAAAACGTTAACTGATGTCACATAATGTAACTTAACGTTACCTTTGATAGATGCGCTGATAATTCGTTGAATTAAACAACGAGGTAGATCGCCACCGTGTGTGTTTCACTCTCCGGGTCGAGAAAAAAATGGCGAATTCAAACTTCCCGGGGTGCACAAAACACGGAAGAGCGCCATGAGAGCGCTAGCGGGCGAAAGTATATCGCATCGGTAGTGGTTTAGCACTACCATTGAGAATGAATGGGAAACGGTTTAGGGCCGTTTAGCTAAAGAATCCCCGGCCGTCGCGCGGAAGACCCGGGTCCGATTCCCGGCCAATGCAAGAACAGCCTCCTTTTAAGTAAGGTGTGTGTGGTTCTTATTTGAGGGAGCTGCAGATGCATTTCCTACCTTGCGCATCTGTTTGAGCCAGTCAAGCATTGGTGGTTCAGTGGTAGAATTCTCACCTGCCATGCGGGAGCCCTGGTTCCGATTCCTGGCCAATGCAAGAACAGCCTCCTTTTAAGTAAGGTGTGTGTGGTTCTTAGTTGAGGGAGCTGCAGCTGCATTTCCTACCTTGCGCATCTCCTCAAGCTAGTCAAGCATTTGTGGTTCAGTGGTAGAATTCTCACCTGCCCGTGTCCGATTCCCGGCCAATGCAAAAACAGCCTCCTTTTAAGTAAGGTGTGTGTGGTTCTTATTTGAGGGAGCTGCAGCAGCATTTCCTACCTTGCGCATCTCCTCAAGCCAGTCAAGCATTGGTGGTTCAGTGTTAGAAGTCTCGTCTGCCATGCGGGAGACCCGGGTCTGATTCCCGGCCAATGCAAGAACAGTGTCCTTTTAAGTAAGGTGTGTGTGGTTCTTATTTGAGGGAGCTCCAGCTGCATTTCCTACCTTGCGAATCTCATTGAGGCAGTCAAGCATATTCAATATACATATCTAAACTTAGCCAAGAAAAAGTGTGTTTTTCAGGATGTTGCATTTTACAGATAATTAATGGGAGCACTTTAGACAATGCTTTTTCATGCTTATTTAATGAATTACAAGCAATTACTGCTCATGAAAATCTGAAGAATTCCTGAAGGCAATAAGACTTTACAGGCGGCAGGCAAGAAAGGTCAGGGTTAAAACAACTAATGACAGTAAACTGACCTGTCTGTTGTCTCTGAAAAACACCAGAAGAAACATGTCCAGGCTTACGGCTGACCTGCATGAAAGTGGGATAAACTGCAATGTCAGTATTGTAAGACCCCTAAGACAGCGCTACAGGGGCACAGATGGACCGCTGATCGTCATGGCAGTGTCAAACAGCATGTAACCCTGTGTCCCCCCCACCCCAGATGTGTTTGAGAACATGCAAGTGCCTTGGTGGAACAGAGGTGTTGGAGAATATGCAAGTTCCTTGGTGTAAGAGCGGGCTATCATCTCCCAGCAAGAACTGACAAATCTGGTGCTGTCCAGGAGGATGAGATGCACTGTAGCTCTTAGGGAAGCTGGTGGCTACAGAAGATAACGACTCTGACTTTTGACATTGACCTCCCCCCTTCTCCCATCTGTTCAGAGACTCATTAGTCTATTTCTTTTCATCAAATGCCTATGGAACCTGTTCAGTTTATCTCTTCCTAGACTTGCGCAGCTCCTCAAGGCAGTCAAGCATTGACTGTTCAGTGGTTGAGTTCTCGCCTGCCACGCGGGAGACCCGGGTCCGATTCCCGGCCAATACAAGAACAGCCTCCTTTTATGTAAGGTGTGTGTGGTTCTTAGTTGAGGGAGCTCTAGCTGCATTTCCTACCCTGCGTATCTCCTTGAGCCAGTCAAGCATTTGTGGTTCAGTGGTAGAGTTCTTGCCTGCCATGCAGGAGACCTGGGTCTGATTCCCGGCCAACACAAGAACAGCCTACTTTTAAGTAAGGTGTCTGTGGTTCTTATTTGAGGGAGCTGCAGCTGCATTTCCTAGCTTGCGCATCTCCTCAAGCCAGTCAAGCATTGGAGATTCAGTGCTAGAATCCTACCTTGTGCATCTCCTCGAGCCAGTCAAGCATCGGTGGTTCAGTGGTAGAATTTCTCAGCTGCCACGTGGGAGACCCGGGTCTGATTCCCGGCCAATGCAAGAACAGTATCCTTTTAAGTAAGGTGTGTGAGGTTCTTATTTGAGGGAGCTCCAGCTGCATTTCCTACCTTGCGAATCTCATTGAGGCAGTCAAGCATATTCAATATATAACATATACATATCTAAACTTAGCCAAGAAAAAGTGTGTTTTTCAGGATGCTGCATTTTACAGATAATTAATGGAAGCACTTTAGACAATGCTTTTTCATGCTTATTTAATGAATTACAAGCAATTACTGCTCATTAAAATCTGAAGAATTCCTGAAGGCAATAACACTTTACAAGCGGCAGGCAAGAAAGGTCAGGGTTAAAACAAATAATGACAGTAAACTGACCTGTCTGTTGTCTCTGAAAAACACCAGAAGAAACATGTCCAGGCTTACGGCTGACCTGCATGAAAGTGGGATAAACTGCAATGTCAGTATTGTAAGATCCCTAAGACAGCGCTACAGGGGCACAGATGGACCGCTGATCGTCATGGCAGTGTCAAACAGCATGTAACCCTGTGTCCCCCCCACCCCAGATGTGTTTGAGAACATGCAAGTGCCTTGGTGGGAGAGCGGGGTAACATCTCCCAGCAAGAACTGACAAATCTGGTGCAGTCCAGGAGGATGAGATGCACTGTAGTTCTTAAGGAAGCTGGTTGCTACAGAAGATAACAACTCTGACTTTTGACATTGACCTCTCCCCTTCTCCCATCTGTTCAGAGACTCATTAGTCCATTTCTTTTCATCAAATGCCTATGGAACCTGTTCAGTTTATCTCTTCCTAGACTTGCGCATCTCCTCGAGGCAGTCAAGCAGTGATGGTTCAGTGGTAGAATTCTCGCCTTCCAGAGAGACCTGGGTCCGATTCCCGGCCAATGCAAGAACAGCCTCCTTTTAAGTAAGTTGTGTGAGGTTCTTATTTGAGGGAGCTCCAGCTGCATTTCCTACCTTGCGCATCTTTTCAAGGCAGTCAAGCATTGGTGGTTCAGTGGTAGAATTCTTGCCTGCCACGTGGGAGACTTGGGTCTGATTCTTGGCCAATGCAAGAACAGCCTCCTTTTAAATAAGGTGTGAGTGGTTCTTATTAGAGGGAGCTCCAGCTGCATTTCCTAACTTGTGCATTTTCTCGAGCCAGTCAAGCATTGGTGGTTCGGTGGTTCAGTGGTAGAATTCTTGCCTGCCCTGTTCCGATTCCTGGCCAGTGCAAGAATAGCCTCCTTTTAAGTAAGGTGTGTGTGGTTCTTATTTGAGGGAGCTCCAGCTGCATTCCCTACCTTGTGCATCTCCTCGAGCCAGTCAAGCATCGGTGGTTCAGTGGTAGAATTTCTCAGCTGCCACGTGGGAGACCCGGTTCTGATTCCCGGCCAATGCAAGAACAGTATCCTTTTAAGTAAGGTGTGTGAGGTTCTTATTTGAGGGAGCTCCAGCTCCATTTCCTACCTTGCGCATCTCCTCAAGCCAGTCAAGCATTGGTGGTTCAGTGTTAGAATTCTCATCTGCCATCCGGCAGAGCCTCGTCTGATTCCCGGCCAATGCAAGAAATGTGTCCTTTTAAGTAAGGTGTGTGTGGTTCTTATTTGAGGGAGCTGCAGCTGCATTTCCTACCTTGTGAATCTCATTAAGGCAGTCAAGCATATTCAATATATAACATATACATATCTAAACT
>NW_015540852.1:518367-551656 GCF_001515605.1 Sinocyclocheilus anshuiensis | reverse complement strand
AAATTAAGCCGACATATGCTAGAAAGCATCTTTCCCAGTGAGAGAGAATTGGTTTATGCAAAGTTAAGAGCAAAGCTTGCCAATATGAAACATGTTTCTAACTTATGAAATTAAGTCTTATTGGCAATGCAGAAAGAGCCTTTTCAGTGTGTTACAAATTATAGACTCAGCAAGTCATGTTAGAGCTCGAATGCTTTAGTGCTTCTGAGAAAATAAAGCGCAATTAAGCCCACATATGCTAGAAAGCTTCTTTCCCAGTGAGAGAAAGTTGGTTTATGCAAAGTTAAGAGCAAAGCTTGCCAATATGAAACATGTTTCTAACTTATGAAATTAAGTCTTATTTGCAATGCAGAAAGAGCATTTTCAGTCTGTTACAAGTTATAGACTCAGCAAGTCATGTTGGAGCTCGAATGCTTTAGTGCTTCTGAGCAAATGAAGAGAAATTAAGCCCACATATACTGGAAAGCTTCTTTCCCAGTGAGAGAATGTTGGTTCATGCAATGTTAACAGCAAAGCTCGCCCACAAGCGAGATGTTCCTAACTTGTGAAATTATATCTTATTTGCAATGCAAAAAGAACCTTTTCAGTGTGTTACAAGTTATAGACAAAGCAAGTTATGTTAGAGCTTCCGTGCACAGCCTGCTTAGTTTATGCCTTCTATGAGCACGAATGCTGTTTTGGTGCTTCTGAGCAAATGAAGAGAAATTAAGCCCACATATTCTGGAAAGCTTCGTTCCCAGTGAGAGAAAGTTGGTTTATGCAAAGATAAGAGGAAAGCTTGCCCATACGAAGCATGTTTCTAACTTATGAAATTAAATCTTATTTGCAAATGCAAAAAGAGCCTTTTCAGTGTGTTTCAAGTTATAGACACAGCAAGTCATATTAGATCTTCAATGAACAGCCTGCTTAGTTTAGGGCTTCTATGAGCATGAATGCTGTTTTAGTGCTTCTGAGCAAATGAAGCGAAATTTAGCCCACGTCCGCTGGAAAGCTTCTTTCCCAGTGAGAGAAAGTTGGTTCATGCAAAGTTAAGAGCAAAGCTTACCCATATGAAGCATGTTTCTAACTCATGAAATTAAATCTTATTTGCAATGCAGAAAGAGCCTTTTCAGTGTGTTACAAGCTTTAGACAAACCAAGTCATATAAGATCTTCAATGCACAGCCTGCTTAGTTTAGGGCTTCTATGAGCACGAATGCTGTTTTAGTGCTTCTGAGCAAATGAATAGAAATGTAAGATGTTCCTAACTTGTGAAATTATATCTTATTTGCAATGCAAAAACAGCCTTTTCAGTGTGTTACAAGTTATAGACTCAGCAAGTCATCTTAGAGCTTCAGTGCACAGCCTGCTTAATTTATGCCTTCTATGAGCACGAATGCTGTTTTAGTGCTTCTGAGAAAATGAAGAGAAATTAAGAAGCTTTTTTCCCAGTGAGAGAAAGTTGGTTCATGCAATGTTAAGAGCAAAGCTTGCCCACATGTAAGATGTTCCTAACTTGTGAAATGATATCTTATTTGCAATGCAAAAACAGCCTTTTCAGTGTGTTACAATTTATAGACTCAGCAAGTCTTGTTAGAGCTCGAATGCTTTAGTCCTTCTGATCTAATGAAGAGATATTAAGCCCACATATACTGGAAAGCTTCTTTCTCAGTGAGAGAAAGTTGGTTAATGCAATGTTAAGAGCAAAGCTTGCCCACATACAGGATGTTCCTAACTTGTAAAATTATATCTTATTTGCAACCACATATACTGGAAAGCTTCTTTCCCAGTGAGAGAAAGTTGGTTTATGCAAATTTAAGAGCAAAGCTTGCCCATATGAAGCATGTTTCTAACTTATGAAATTACATTTTATTTCCATTGCAAAAAAAGCCTTTTCAGTGTGTTACAATTTATAGACACAGCAAGTCATGTTAGAGCTTCAGTGCACAGCCTGCTTAGTTTATGCCTTCTTCGAGCACTAATGCTGTTTTAGTGCTTCTGATCAAATGAAGAGAAATTAAGCCCACATATGCTAGAAAGCTTCTTTCCCAGTGAGAGAAAGTTAGTTCATTCAATGTTAAGAGCAAAGCTTGCGCAAATACAGGATTTTTCGTAACTTCTGAAATTATATCTTATTTGGAAAGCAAAAAGAGTCTTGTCTGAAAGTTTCATTTATAGACACAGCAAGTCATATAAGATCTTCAATGCACAGCCTGCTTAGCTTAGGCCTTCTATGAGCACGAATGCTGTTTTATTGCTTCTGAGCAAATGAAGAGAAATTAAGCCCACATATGCTGGAAAGCTTCTTTCCCAGTGAGAGAAAGTTGGTTTATGCAAAGTTAAGAGCAAAGCTTACCCATATGAAGCATGTTTCTAACTTATGAAATTAAATCTTATTTGCAATGCAGAAAGAGTCTTTTTAATGTGTTACAAGTTTTAGACAAACCAAGTCATATAAGATCTTCAATGGACAGCCTGCTTAGTTTAGGGCTTCTATGAGCACAAATGCTGTTTTAGTGCTTCTGAGCAAATGAAGAGAAATTAAGCCCACATATGCTGGAAAGCTTCTTTCCCAGTGAGAGAAATTTGGTTAATGCAATGATAAGAGCAAAGCTTGCCCACATACAGGATGTTCCTAACTTGTGAAATTATATCTTATTTGCAATGCAAAAAGAGCCTTTTCAGTGTGTTACAAGTTATAGACACAGCAAGTCATGTTAGAGCTTCAGTGCACAGCCTGCTAAGTTTATCTATTAGATGCTGCGATACATCCTTGTTCATTCCTCTGTCCTTATTTTCTTTCCTTGTTTCCTGGTTAATTAAAATTAAACACTAAATGTGCCTAATAAACTTTTTCTAGAGAGTAGATTTTTTTATGTACGACAAAAAAGTATGTCATACCGACACAAACAGGTGCTTGCAAAATGTTAGAATCCTTCTAAAATTATGCAGAGACATGTAACGCTAAGTCAGCAGATGGAGCCTTCTCCCGAATACTGACCGGGATCTGCTCTCCCTACTGCTTCTAGGTTCACTTCCTGTCTGGTTACTATTTAGAAGCCACATCCACACTTTGCGAAGTATTGCCAGTATCACTGCCTTACCGAGCGTTTGTGATTCTGCCTGTTCACTTCGATTGCCTGGATTATCCCATTCTGTTTTGGTTACCTGTGTAGCATTTGGACCAATCAGACACACAATTTTTCATTAGATTTAACAAATCAATTATTCATTAGTTTAACAAATAATCACAGACCCCTCACCCAATAAACATACTGGGTGCCAGGATGTCTGTGAAGGACAGCAGGCCCCTGGTTACCATGGCAACCAGGACCCCTCAGCCAGATCAGATAAACTTTTACGACCTAAAAGTATGTAGAGAGAATCTTCCTCCTACTCAGTTCTCTCTGAAACAGACACATACTGCTATAAGAAATGACTTACATTAATTTATAGACAAATTTTTCTATGACTTTCCTATCATGTATATCCCCAGGTCTTTGTATGATTGTATGATTACTACCTCCTTGTATATGGTCTTGTGTATTGTATACTGTTTTAATGCATGCTTATGACAGATCACTAGTTAATGTAAACTCACCTATACCATGTTTGGCCTCTATGAATTCGTCTTCGGGTGATCTAATTGAGAGTGTATATAATATGTGGATACCTATGCAACATATTAGTGTTCTAAGAATCTTCAATAGTTTGCATATCAACATCCAATCCAGTTCCATATGCAAATTACCATGCTAGAGATCAAGAGTCGTAAAATTTCCCTCCAAAGGTAACATTCCTCATTGGCTCACTCAAATCCCAGAGGTGACCTCGATAGAAGATAAAGGCCTCATATCAGTGACCCACCTTCAGTCTGCGGTCCTGTTAGTTTCTGAGAAGATAAGGATGTGAGCTAGAAACTCTTCTGCAACCCTTAAGTCTGCGCCAGGCTTCGGCCTAGTCTTTCCACTTCAAGATCCTTTGACTCAGACTGGTTCTTTTCCATCAACCAACTTCAGCAAAGACAGTACATCTGAAACTGCTGAGGCTGGGAAGGTTTTTGACTATATTACCGACCAGGTACATTGTTCTCAGCGTAGTGTCATTCTTAAAAAGAAAACAAAAAAAAACTTTAAATATAGTAAGTATGTCTGAAAAAGCACAATTTAAATATATTTCTTTTTCACCTGGGTTGGGCTGCAGGGTGATATGGCTGTGCTTTCTACTGCTGCTCAAAAACCGTCTACATATGGATTGTACTACAGTATTCCCTGTCCTCATTACAAGACAATGTTCTTCCACAACTAATGAACTGCACAACAAAAATTTGCAGGCCTCTAAATCTATTTAAATTTATATGTGATCCTAATTTGGTATCAATCTAGTATCACCTCATTGACATGCGCCAGTGGGTGGGCCAAAGAGGGAGTGATGAAGAAGTAGGCAAATGATGTGTTTCTGAGAAGGCAGTCTTGCACTGATGTAATTAACATGATAAAGACAAGGATGTATAAAGTCATTTTGTCAGCTTGGTTTCAATAAAAGCTGCCTTTATACTAACAAGAACGTTGAATTTTGAAATGTACAGTATACCTTTATAGTGCAATGACCTTTTAAATGTCAAATATCAAGGAAATTTGGTTTTTTAATTCATGACCCCTCTACTGTTGTCTGGTTAAAGATTAAAATATGATTTGATTATATGCAACTCTTCAGAGTTTTTAGTAGAGTTAGCCTCAGACACTCCTCTCCTAAAACACAGGACTTAGATTCTATCAGAAGTAGTAAGTGTGAATGTGGGCTATAGACCTTATGTAGCTCCACCCCATTTCAGCACTGCACTCGCTGTCTTCTGTCTTCCGTTTTGTATTTCCACATCGTAAATGTAAGGTTGTACAAATGTATGAATGAATTGGTCGTTTTAAAACCTTCCCGGTCAGCTGACATTTGACATCTGCTTCAAACATTTCAATATACTTTGGTTAACTGTACAATAAGTAAATCCACTTCACCAACTAATTACTCTTCAACAGCGAAGTTATAGAGCTCCCGCAATAACAAATTTTCAAAGACAAAATTCTAAAGATAGCTGCGCCTCTTTTTCTGCCGCATAAGGTCTATACAAAGGTGTAAATCATAGATGGCTTTAACAAACAAAGAGTGTACAGAAACAGAAAGGAGATTCTTGTTTCTTCATATTAAATCATTGCATAAAAAGTAGTTTAAAAAAGGTTTGGCTACAAAGGTTTGGTTAAAGGGAGAAAACCATAGATATACAGCCCTTGTAGGGATCCTCCAAACTTTACACTTTCATCCCATCCCATTTGTATATGACTTACTTTCTTCAGATGAAAATGCAAATAAAAATTTTCAGAAAAAATACAATAAAAAATCCATCGCACTGCATGCCATGCAAAGTGTACGGGACGTCCAAAGATGATGCTACATGAAGTGAACGTGGTAACCTATATGACTCCAGTTGATGAATCAATGTCTTCAACTTCTTAAGTGAAATGATAGGTGTGTGTAAGCAAAATACTTGCGTTATATGGACTAAAAATCTTTGTGTTTATATGAAGAAACAAAGTCATATACAACTGGAACATTAAGGTGAGTAAGCAATAAGAGAATTTTCATTTTTGGGTGAACTATCCCTTTAAAGAGCAAGATGTGATGCAGAGGCCAGAAACATGCAGACAGAATACACAATCATGTGTTGCACTAATGATGAGTACAGCATTGAAAAGGCCACTTTTTGTGTAGTTTATTCAATGTCCCTGTCAGTAACATGCAGTAAAATGCAAAAATGTATTAGTATTTTTCAAGTTGAAATAAAATTGTGTGGTAAAAAGTACTGTTTTTTTCTTCAGATAACATTCAGAAATGTACTAGTCAGTTTAAATTGTACTTGAGTACAAATCCCAACTGTACTTAAGTACAGTAATCAAGTAAAACTACTCAAGTATTTTACACCCCTGCAAAATGTATAAATATATATTTTTATTTATTTATTTAAAGGATGTTAGTGTGTTTAAATGGGATTGCAATGTTTGAAAAATCGTTTGCAAAATAATGTATTTTGGATTACAACATTTTTAAACGTTACCATTGTGGTGTACAGTATGTTTGTTGGGGTGAACTACTGGGTAATTGATATTAATCAAAATCTGGTGTAAGTTGTATTGTTACATGTCCTAAAGCTTGTGTTTAAAGAGAGTTTGTGATTAGGTAGCAGTTTGGTGCTCTATGATCAAAGATCATACTTTGCCTAAAACTTTGAAAACCACAGGTCTTTAGCATAACCTAAAATGTTTGTACCAAAACAAATTTCTCAATGTGTGCAAAATTTTTTTTAAATTAAGTTCATCATCACATAACTCTGACCTCCTGGTGTTGTGTCATGTGCATGTGTACGTAGACACATTTATTAAGCTATAATGATCGGGGTGTGTAGAAAGACTGGGTGAGAGAAGTCAAATGTGTGCAACACACTGGAGCAGGGACAGAAGAGCATACCAACAGCTGAATAGTCACAATGTATAACAACCGGTTCCAGTGCTGTGAAGAGCATAATGCAGAATTAGAGCATAAAATGCTTTAAGTATTTAGCCTACTTCAAGCATGTTCATAATCATACAGCCATGACACAGACGCATTCTGCAGCAGCCCTCATCACAAAAAAAACCAAATTACATCAAACTCAGAGGGAATACAAACACTGAATTCTATGTAAACGATGTAAATAGTAAAACAACTGTCCCCACACTTTAGGTAGATCTTGAAAATGATTAAACACGTCTCTTTTACTCAAACTGCCACTCACAAGAATGAGTTTTGACACCTTTAGGTCACTAGTGGTAAAAGTCTATGCTCATAGCATTACTGTGGTTAAGAGTAACAGTTGTACATTTGCAGCAATACTAAAAAGCTCATTCTGGATAAGTACAATCTAATGATTTTTTCGCTGTCAATGGCATTGGTTATGATAAAGAGTAATGCAGTTAATTGGCCACCTGATTATGGCACTAACATGCTCCTACACATACTTGGTGAGTCTGCAAACATCTACATCATCAATGCTTTTCTTCCTGAGCACTCTAGTGATTTGCATAATGTACATGCAGTCCATGTCTTCTGAATTTACAGTTGTGGCTGCTGAGACTCTTACTCTGCACAACTGGAGTCAGTGTTGGTGTTGTTGGTCCAGGTTTGAGATAATACAGCTCTGGATGATTCTGTGAATTCAACTGGGTCCTCATATACAGGTGGTTCTCTCTCAGACTGAACTGCAGTGTCTGGAGGGTAAGGAGGAGGTGGTAGATCAAACCATGCGGGTCGGCTGTGAAAAAAGTAAAAAGGATAAGCTTCAAAGCATTTAGTTTATTAAAATCACTGAACTATATAAAAAAATCAATAAGACTATCCAAACACCTTCCTCAGTTGTAAAACAGGAAGTAACTCTGGCAAATATATCCACGAAAGTCACATGATCAACAGACCTGTGACTACTGGTGACTACTGGTTTAAATGTGTAATATGTTTGCCAAAGTAGATGGTATTGCTCGCTGCTCATGGTGGTGTCCCTCTTCCTCTCAGGGTGGAGCACCCAGATCTCTCCATGCAGCATCGTGGAATTGTTTCTAGCACAGCATTATAAGGCGTGAGACAGATGATGTCTCAATCCCCCTCCTCTATTCAATGAGGGACGCTCCAATTTCACCTGAATCGCTTCCTTTACTTCTCTTTCAAACCACCTGTCTTCTCTGTCCAGAATTCTCACCTCATGATGGTGAAAGGTGTGATTCTTTTGTTGTAGATGCCTGAAGACTACTGAATCCTGCCCAGAAGAGTTTGCACGTCTATGCTGAGCCATGCGTTGATAAAGTGGCTTTTTTGTTTCTCCTATATATAAGTCTTCACACTCCTCACTGCACTTAACAGCATATACTGCACTTAACAGCATATACAACATATACAACTCTTTGGTGTCTGGACAGAAAAGACAGGTGGTTTGAAAGAGGCGTAAAGGAAGTGATTCAGGTGAAATTGGAGCGCCCCTCATTGAATTGAGGAGGGGGATTGAGATATCATCTGTCTCATGCCTATAATGCTGTGCTAGAAACAATGCCACTACGCTGCATGGAGAGATCTGGGTGCTCCAACCTGAGAGGAAGAGGGACACCACCATGAGCAGCGAGCAATACCATCTACTTTGGCAAACATATTACACGTTTAAACCAGTAGTCACCAGTAGTCACAGGTCTGTTAATCATGTGACTTTCGTGGATATATTTGCCAGAGTTACTTCCTGTTTTACAACTGAGGAAGGTGTTTGGATAGACACCGAAACGTCTTGTTGATTTTTTTATATAGCCCAGTGATTTTAATAAACTAATTTTTTTATCTTCTTTATTACCTGGATGATTTAGTTATGAATTTACACAGACTTCAAAACATTAGATATTTGATTATGGTTACAGGACAGTGCAAGTTAATAGTAATCTGGTGAAAGCAGTGGGCTGATGGGCCTGAGACATTTACAAATTTAGAAAAAAATTGTATATCTATCCATCTGTCTGTCTGTACAGAGGCTACAGACGCTGTCTTCATTAGTTTGTAGTCTTAACAGTTGTGTATAATTAATTATTAGACAGAATTGTTAAACAAAGAAAGTAAACAGTGAATGAAAAAGTATTATAGTGTTTGCCTTTATTTTATTAGCAACAGAAAGGCAAATGCAATAATACATTCTCATATAGCTCATCCAGCTCATGTCCAGTTAGCAGACTTACCACAGTGTAGAGTACATTGCTGGTTAGAGTGTTCATTGTGTTTACTTTTTGCTACCTTTTTATTCATGCTTTTAACAATTTCTTTAAAAGTACTATATTAATTACATAATATAATTACAGAATCTGTATGTGAGAGTTTGTTATATAAATCTGTAACACTTTATAATAAACATGAACAAACATTAACAAACATTATATAATGTTTAACAGATTATTAGTTGATATATATTCACATAGCTAGAACTATGAGATAATGTTCTTGTTAATGTTTACTAATGAACTAAACATTACCTAATGATTAACATATGATTATTTAATGTAAATTGAAACGCTTACAAATGTCAGTAAACTTTCAGTTCATATGATCTTCATTTGTCAGTCTTTTAATTATTTGTTCATGTTTTTGCAGTACCCTATCAAAAGTGGAAACTATTCATCATTTGCAAATGTTTATAAATGTTTACTAATCATTAATACCTTTATGAACAGTCATCTCAATGGCAAAAAGTGTCCCGAAAGACCTGAATTTACCCTATTCACACATCTTTACTAATCATTTATTAATAATTTGTTCATGTTTTTGCAGTAGCCAATCTGTTGAAACTATTCATCATTTGTAAATGTTTATAAATGTTTACTAATCATTTAGTATCTTAATGGGTATTGGACTTTTAGCTAATGTAACAAGGTTTGTGTAAAGGGTGGCTGGTTAAGTTTAGCTAAATGCCTGCTAAAGACATAACAGATTGTAATTTTGGTGCAAAAAAAAAAAGAAGTTTTTATTGCCCCAACACTCACATTAGTATACTACTCTTCAGTATGTCATTAAACAGGATATTCATTGAATCATAAATAAACAGGAGAAAACAAATCATTTTTTAAAAGAAAATACTTGTTCATTTATCAAACTATATAATACAAACAGATTGAACCGTGTTCCCTTATAACAGAGGTTCTCAACCTTTTGGAACTAAAGCCCCCCCAAGCCTCCCCTATCATGTGGCATATAATAAAGCATTATTTTACGTGTAAAACATGTTGCATTTAATTGGTTCGTTGCATTCTACAAGCATTCGCATACTATCCGCACTAAATAATATTCAATACTATTTAGGGCGGATATTATGCAAATATCCGCAGGGCGCGTCTGCGTCTCGTTACCTATGGCATCGTTAACTCAATCAGTGGGATACCTGTGCTTGCTTCTTTTTACAAAGAAGAGCAATTCGCAGTTCAATGTTGGAGAGCGCAAGCCTCAGGTCATCCTCCACCTGGAGCCGATTTCGGTACTTTGTTTTCAAAGCCGTCAATTTTGAAAACCCGGCCTCGCACAGATAAGTTGAGGCGAACGGAAGAAGTAATTTTATGGCGGCGTCAGATAACTGAGGATATTCAGGCATCACGCTCAACCAAAATGACGGCAGAGAGGAAGAGCTGTAGCGGTGTCACAATCTAGTGTCGCTCTTTAATTCGACTAACTGCTTCCCCATGTCAGCTGGAAAGTCTTTTCCTGGGCAACTGAAGGGACCTCTTACCCAAGCAAATGAACTGAAATCCTCAGTGAAATAACGGCCGAATTGTTGTTTTAGTCCCTCAACATGTTGCGCGACTGTGTTAATCAAAGGAGAGATATTTATCCATGTCTCTGGCACACAGTCGGCGAAGTTGGGAAACATGTCAACATTTTTATTAATCAGCCGATCACGCCAAAGATCCAGTTTGCCAACGAATGCACTGACTTTGTCTGAAAGGAGCAATATGTTGGCATCTCTCCTGGCATCGATTTGTTCAGCGAATTCAACCTGTCGAAAATGTCTACAAGGTACGACAACTGCGCTAACCACAGGGGTCATCCAGGTACCGCGCAAGGTCGGACTTCACATTAACAAGAAATGTCTTCACCTCTGAACGCAATTCGTAGAGGCGATGTAAAACCCGACCTCTGGAGAGCCAGCGAACCTCAGTGTGAAAAAGGAGCTGCTCGTGTTCGGCTCCCATTTCCTGAAAAAGCAAGGAAAACAAGCATGCATTTAATGGCCGTGCTTTAATGAAACTGACAATTTGCACTGCCTGCTTTAAAACGGCCTCAAGAGACTCAAGGCATTTGTTTTGATGCGAGAGATTCACGATTAATCATACAGTGGGTCCACTTGGCTAAAGGGGCTAAATTCTGGACTCGAGTGACAAGACTGCTAATCCTCACATGACGTTAGCTAGCAATTGCTCTTTAACGTTGCTTGCCATGTCAGATATGCGGCGGATAACGGTGTCGTTAGAAAGGGGATGTCACTAATCTGCTGAGCGAAATTATCTCCAAACATGGCCTGACAAATATCTTTGGCAGCAGGTAAGATTAGCGCCTCGGCAATTGTTTGAGGTTTTCCTACTTTAGCAACTCGTTTGGAGACGTAGTAGGACGCTTCTAGACACCTGTTGGACACTGATGTGTGTTTGCCGATGTTGTGTTTCTGCTGTTCAAAGCCAGATAACTTTGATTTGAAAAAATCTAAGGATTTGTCTTTGAGTGTCGGGTGTTTCGTTTCTAAATGGCGCTTCAGCTTGCATGGCTTCATGCTGTCATTTGCCAGCAGATCTGCGCATATGACACACTGGGGCAGCGGCTCAGCATCTGTCCCAGCCACCGTAAAGCCAAACTGAAGATACATAATGTCGTACTTTCGTGTTTTACACTTCTTAGGGGTAGGAGCTGACGACGCATCGTTGTCACAACTTCTTTTCGTACGTGTGATGAACTTATCCATAAACTTCCCAAAATCCGTTCCGCTGCTAGTCACTGACGCTCTGAAACGTGTCTGCACTGACAGCTGGATAAAAGGCAGGCTAAGCGCCGCCTCTCCCCATCACCAAAAAAAAAAAAAAGAAGCAGAGGAAGAGGAACGGGGGGTTTTTTTTTTTTTTTCAAGCAGACCAGGGTTTTTTTCCAAGCCGAGCGGGGTTTTTCCATTTTTCCATTTGTGTATATTCTACTTAAAACGCAATAAAATGCAAAAAATACGATTACCCAACTAATGCTTTGTCTCTGTTTTTTCTTGAAAACCATTTGCGCCCCCCTTCCGATCTCTCCGGCGCACCCCCCCTGTTGAGAACCACTGCCTTATAATAATCAAATTGACCCCTGAACACTTTTGACCCTTTAACCAAACTTTAAACCTACCCATACAACCAAACCGGTCCCTAACCTTACCCGTATCACACCTCAGTAGCAGCAAAAGTGTTGTGCATTAACACAAGCTTTTAATCATTTTATAACATCTGTTAAAATCATCTGTAGATTTTCAATAAGTGCTTGATCGGAATTGAAAGTTTAATGACATTTGTTAGCATTTTAACTTACATGAAATTATGATTTGTTTGAACATTATCTAATGTTTAATAAGTTTACTAGCAAACATTAACAAGCACATTATCTCACGTTTCTAACTCTTTCAATATATATTAACTAATGATCCAATAAGCATTATATAATGTTTGTTAATGATTTATTAATGGAAGTTATTATAAAGTGTTACCTATAAATCTGTTTATTTCTAATTTAGTAAATATCATGTGAAATAAACATACATTTCATTGCAGCATGTGTTATTTACTAACTTTAAATTAAATAGTGATATCCTATATTTCAGCTTTATATTGGCCATTGGCCACCCTGCTCTGTAAGATATTGGCATTGGCCATCAAAAAAAAAAAAAATCCACATACTAAGACCACTAGTCTTAGCATTTGTATTTGTAAGCATACCCGACATCCAGTACAGCCTGCGAGTATGATGGTGGCAAGTCTATCGTAGTTCTAGGATATTGTGAAAGAGAGAGCAACTGGAGACTTTGTACTGAGCTGAATGGTTCTGATGAGGATGAACACTGGAGTGAAAGGTCATGGTCTCCAGGATGGACATGTCCTCTGTCCAGTATGACAAGCCGGGACAGTAGGAGTGGTTGGTGACAGGCACCTCCGTAGACCCCCTGTGGCAGCAAGACACTTCGCTTTCTCTGATGGTGCAGGACACGGGCCAGCAATGCCACAACCAGGACAAAGGTGATGGCACTGCCAATAACTGCATATGTGATACTGGGGTAATAGCATAGTCTATAGTCCAGTGTCACAAAGTCCTGTCCAGGGGATTCTGGGAGGAATAGGGAACAATATTAGGTTGTTTAGATAATACTGACATAGATAACTGGGTTAATTATTTTTCTCACCCAAAGGTTTTAATATGACATAAAATGTGGAAAAAAATTGACATTATTTTAATTAGAATTAATTTTATATATATATATATATATATATAAGCTGCACCCACTGTAAATACAAACTAAACAGTAAAGTGATATACACTGCCAGGCCAAAAACAAATAAAGGGTCACCATATGGATTTAAATAAGCAAATACTTAAAATTTTAGGATCTAATAATTATTTAAGTGATTAATGTGTTTCTGCAGCCTGATCTTATTGTTTATACGTAGGTATTAGTATGTATCTTTTACAAGTACAAAACGTACATTTTTGTACATTTTTATTGATGCTGAAACGTACTATTTGAACGTATTTCAAAGTATAAAATGCAAAAATTTCAATGTATTTTTAGCTAAAAAACTTAAAATATTTACAAATAATTTATATCATTAAGATAATTGTATCAATGCATTTTTATAATTTTATCGATAAGCGATTTAGATTTTTAGACCTCTTAACCTACCCCTAAACCTACACCTAACCATTTTATAGCAGATATAAAACGATATAAAAAGTAAATAACCGAAATATGCAGGGAAATTAAATTTTTTTGAACAATATAGCATTAAAAAGATCCCACTCCCACCTCTAAACCTAACCATGACAACTTCTTAAAAATTTGTAACGTTACAGTATAAATAAAAACCTGACAGACAAATAAATGCAATCACAATAATTTATTTCTTGCAAAAATGTCAAAAGCAGTACCAATAGTTCAAATGACGATGCGTCGCAGTCGCAGTCATTTCCAACGGGATACAAGTTTTGTGTGAAGTGCACAGCAGAATTTAAGTTGGACTCAGAGGAAGACCGCGAGGGTTTAGGGTGCAATTTGGGACAGGGCCAATGAAGGTTCGATTTTCCTGCCGTAAAACATGTCATAAAGCTTTTCCAAATCGCACCCAGAGGTCTTCCTCTGAGTCCACACTTTCATGATGTAATGGCGCTTTGATTTTCGGGTAGAAGTCTGCTGCGGAGCTCGCCTCAGTGTGGGCTCGACAGAAGTGCGCATCTAGGGTGCATAGTGGCCGCAAAGGGGGCGCTCGCGAGCACCCTTCTGAAAGCTAAAATGATGAATGGGACACCCTACATTCTCTTGGACTGTTAAGACGCGTGCACGTGGCTGCCATTGTAAGTCCGCAAGACTGCAAGTGCACATGAAGTGTGCCATTTGGGACAGGGCCAGCTTTAGTATTGATGCTTACAGTCGCTCCTCAGGATGGAGATGAAGATCGCTTAATAAAGGCTTGGGATTAGGACTGTTCCTCGTATTCGTATGGATTCCGAAGATTTGGATTGATTACACACATTGATAGCACACAAATAAAATTGATCCTTTTGTAATTATGTTGTGTTTTTTGGTGTATTTTATGGTTCTGTTGTCAGTCACAGCATGTTGGAGAAAATGCCTTTTGTGACCCATGGCAAACAAAATAAATATCATATAATAAGTAATGGTTAAACGACTGCAGAAATGTTATTCATTTTAAGGGTTTAAAGTATAGCATTGTTTATCATTATGTATTCTTCAAAACAAGTTGGCAGCAGAAATCACACAGAACAGAACAAAATGTTATTGTCAACTGCTAAGGTGAGCGAGGAACGAGGAACGTGGAGACGAGGGATACTCACAATCAATGGTTTTTAATGAACACACCAAGGGGAACACAGAGCTGGCTGGAGACACGTAGCACAAAGACGTTTAACACTCGACGCTAGACATGGGAACACACGGGCTAAAGTACTTGACTAAACGAGGAAATGACGACACACACCTGGACTCAATGAAACACAATGGGAACAGGAACAGGAAGGAAACCAAATATGGGCATGTAACACACGAGAGAAAACAGGTCATGGGGAGCAAAACACAACAGACAGTCCATCTTCCTGATATATCGCCCCCCTCCTGGAAGGCCGAGGAAACAACAGAAGGACGGACAGGTGGGAACTTGTGAGGAGGCTCAGGAGGAGGCCGGACACCCGGGAGAGGGCCAGCAGACAGAGTCCAGGGCGGATCAGGCAGAGGGAGGAGCCAAGGAGGAAACAGGAGGAGCCAGGGCAGATCAGACGGAGGGAGGAGCCAGGGAGATGACAGGAGGGACTTGGAGCATGCGGCGCCAGGTGGGACCCAGGCCACAGCCATAATGGCGACCCACGGTAGAGCTGATGGAGGGAGGAGCCATGGAGGAGGAAGGGCTGACGACTCCAGAGGGCCAACCAACGGCGGCGGAGCAGGTGACGGAGGAGCCCGAGGCGGAGACGGAGAGCTGACGGGCGGAACTCCTCTCCATGCTCTCACTGTCCACGGCTTTCTCCGTCGTGGTGGTCATTGTAGCCGGCTCTCGCACCTCGTCTGATGATCCGTGAGGCTCTGGCTCCATGGCAATCCTCAGCTCTGTCGCACTCCAAGGCGATGGCTCGTTGGTCGCAACGGGCTCGGGCTCTCCGTCAACGGTGGGCTCTGGCTTGCACTCCGCGCAGCGGGGAGATGGTGGGCTGGGCACTGGTTCTGGCTGTGTTCTGGATCGAAGGTAGACACTCTCTATGGACACTGGATGATTGCCTCTCTCCAGCACAGTCCGGTGGTGTCTGGGAGGTCGACGGGGCGGTAGTAGTTGGCCCCGATCCAGAACAGTGAGTTCAGCACAGCATCATCGAACGCCGTTAAAACGGCGAGCTGGCTGAACTCCACAGCATACTCCAAGAGTGAAAGGTCCTTGCGGGCAAGGGAGGTAAACTTTGCTGTGAGGGAATCCATGAGGAACATGGGGAAAACAGAAAACAAACACTGTAAAAACACAGAAACTAAAACGGAGGGGAAACACGCAGTTAAACTGTTTGTCGGTCGAGTGTTCTGTCACAACTGCTATTGTGAGGAGCGAGGAATGAGGAACGAGGAGATGAGGGATACTCACAATCAATGGTTTTTAATGAACACACCAAGGGGAACACAGAGCTGTCTGGAGACACACGTAGCTCAAAGACGTTTAACACTCGACGCTAGACATGGGAACACGCAGTGCTAAAGTACTTGACTAAACGTGGGGATGACGAGGACTCAATGAAACACCTGGACTCAATGAAACACAATAGGAACAGGAACAGGAAGGAAACCAAATATGGGCATGTCACACACGAGGGAAAACTAGGTCATGGGGAGCAAAACACAACAGACAGTCCATCTTCCTGACAGTTATCATTTCATATTAAGTAAATGAGTAAACTTCATTTAATAATGCAATTGAAAACAATGTAATTGATATGACAACTGAATTCAAAGCAACATAAAATGTTAATGCTGCGATTTCCATATTCATAAGGATTCATTTGTAAGACTGTATACTTACGTTCAAACATAAATAATTTACATTTTAGGTGTCATTAATTCTCATGAGATCACATTGGTTTCTGGCTTGTTGAATGTTTGGCAACAATTATTTTAACCCTAACTGATGCAGTGCATAGCTTTTCATTTCTCAAACAACCAAGTTAGAAGATGTACCTATGGCCATATTTCCCGGATGACAATGCCAGGATTCATCAGGCTCAAATTGTGAGAAATTGGCGACCACAGAGTCCTGACCTTAATGTCATTGAAAGTCTTTGGGATGACCTGGAGTTGACTTTACACTGCCTGCCCAAAAAAGAGTTGCACACTCTAATATTTAACTGGAGTGCCATTAGCTTTGATAAGATTGTGCTTTCATTGTGGCATTGTTTCAATAATGTTATGCAATGTCACAACTTTTATTTCCATCAAGAGCTGCATTAATCTTTGGCCAAGATCTTTTAATGACAATGGAAGAGGCAAAACATTCTGTAAAGTTGACTCCAGCAGACTTTCAATAGGGTTAAGCTCAGGACTTGATTGCTTGAAACGTGATCGCTCTCCTCACAAATCAACACTTTCTAGTCTCTTTGACTAGTACATCTTTGAGCCTATATTTAGTAAAATACTCAAGTACTGTTAAAATCAATTTTAGTCTCCAATTAGACTTTTACTCAGGTTGTTTTAGAATTGGTGACTTGTAACTTGTAGTGGAGTAATTTTTACTGTAAGGTAGATAATCTGTACCTTTACTCAAGTATGGTTTTCAGGTACACTTTACACCTCTGTACAGACACACATTTGCACACACAGAATCATACACACACAGAAATGTGTTGTCAGTGCATCTTTGACGATTTTATCAGTAAAATAGCTTAGCAACTGTAGAGGACATTTTATTTATATCTGAAATATTAATATTATTATTAGTATTATTTGCTTCACTGTACTAAAAAGTCTCTGAGTGCTTCAGTTTGCTTCAGTATGCTTGAGTTTTGGATGAACTGAGCGATAAAAGGTCATCTATATAATGTGTGTGACGAGAAATGCTATTTTATACCTAGCTTCTATTTTGTACCTAGCTTCTTTGAAAATAATTTGCATTAAATACTTAGAAACTCATCTACGGGACATAGTAGGATACCTTAAATGGACATATATGCTGAATATGCATTATGATTGGATGAGATCAAAGCATCCGTATCTTTTTGTCGGGTGCTGTTGCCATGGTGAATCATAATTTTGGAGCTCTATTGATCATGGCTTTTCTTAGTCGTGGTGCACGCGCTAAACTCAGTCAACCTACTTAGAGTTGACTGAACTAACTCAATTCAGCTCCGAAACTCCAGCCCCGAATGTTTTTTCAAAAGCCCCGAATCTTTTGGGTTGTTAATAGTTTTGTCAAAATATAGTTTTTCAACACATATTATACAGAAATATTCAATACCGCTTTCCCGCAGGATCGATAAAACTATACCTGCTGCGCTTTCTCTCTCTCTCTCTCTCCTCTCCGACAGCGAGCTCACGTCACACACACTGCAGTCCTACATAGCCACGCCTCCTGTCAATCACTCAGCATGTCACTCGTCTCATCTCATTCACCTCAAGCATTTTTACATTGTTATTGTTACCGGCACTAAATTCTGATTTAAGTAAGTTTGCTGAGTATTCTGAGGAGAATGTTGGGTCGCTATTACAGTGATTAACTACACACGCAAAAAAAGGTGTCTTAAATGTTTCGGTTCATTTACGATTTACGTGTGATTACTACAAAAGACGAGATTGTAGATGGTAAAGTGCTTGCAGAAGTCATTTTTGACGCGATCGACCCGGGTTCGAATTCGGCACATACAGTAGTGTAAATAGCATATCGCTAAGAAAATACTGCGATTAATAAATGCTGTAGAAGTATTGTTCATTCTTAGTTCATGTTAAATAAAGTAGTTCAATAATGTTAACTAATTAGGCCTTATTGTAAAGTGTTTTTAAAATATTGTTAAAAATTGTTACTTTTTATTATTTTGGCATAAATGTAAAAATGCATAAAACAGTATGAAATGTATAATTCGTATTTAAAATATTAAATAAAATAAAAATAATGTTAATCAAATACAAAATAGAATTATATAAGAGTTCAGATGCAAAAGCCTCTAAGTGCCATCTAAAATTTTCTTCCAAACTTTTTATTTTCTCAGGCTCCTATATGTTTATGTTCAGTTATTTTACTTTAATGGGAACGAAAATAAACTATTCATTGCCATTAAAGTGAAATTACTGAACCTACACATAGGAGCCTAATAAAAATGCTCATTTTAGAAGAAAATTTCAAACGGCACTTAGAGGCTTTTGCATCTGAACTCTTGTTCTCTCTTCTTTATGTAGGCTATGTTTATTTAACCAAGAAAATGTGACTATATATATAAACACCTCATTTTAAAACAGCACCACATGCCACTGCTATCTATCTATCTGTCTATCTGGCGTTTTTTGGCTGGGCCAGTGAAAATGTTGGCACAATTGAGGGCAAGTATAACTGAATGTAGAGTCCTGATATGGTGTGTGAACACTGTCAAAGAACATTAGCTGACATACATTGCATGCAACATTATCTGATGTTAGCTCTTTTTGACATTTATGGACAGTAAATTGAAAAATTGGAACAAACCCTTACTAATTGAAAATGTCTGTTTTTCCATAGATGGATATAAGATATTTTTTTTAAATCAAGACAGCCAGCTTCAGGTGAGGGAGTTAAATGATGTCACTTAATGCAGATTTTAGGTGTGGGGAAGAGAGAAGAAAATCAGTGAAAGGAAGTGAGGAAAAGAATGAAGGAAAGAATAGGAGAGGTTCCAGGAGAAGATGCAACAGAATAAAATATGCATTTTGCATTTTAATTTATGAACAGAAATCTTTATACTTGTCTTTCTTCCTTTTTTTATTTATTTTGTATGTTCTTACTGTTGATCGAATTTCCAGAGAAAAATGAGTGGAGCTAAGAGAATGAGAGATGATACAAAAGAAATAGAGAGAAAAGAGAATATTGCAGGGGTAGATCAAATAAAGTTATGTTATAACATACTGTATGCCAGTGTTTATCTTTTTATGCTACTCCCTTAAGAAATCTAATATAATTACAGTAAATGTTCTTCTGGTGGCCTGATGTATTCACTTCAAAATACTGAAGCCAATATTTAAATGGTATTGTTGGAGATCCTTGATTTGCAGTTAGAGCACTCCATTATTGCATGATTCAACTGTAGCACATTTGTCAGCTAAACATTAAAGGCTTAGTTCATGCAAAATTAAAATTGTCATCATTACTCATGTGTTTCAAACCCTGTTTGAGTTTCTTTCTTCGAATGAACTAAAAAGAAGATATTTTGAAGAATATTGGTAATCAGCCAGTTGACAGTATTTGACTTCCATAGTAGGAAAAACATACTATGGAAGACAATGTCTACTTTCACCCGTTTGGTTACCAACATTCTTTAAAATACATACTCACCCTCATGAACATGACTCACCCTGAAACAACATGACAAAATTTTCCATTTTTTGGGGTGAATTTCGGTTAATTCTATGTACTTTACTGCAGCGTGGTATAACAAAATTGGTTTTAAGATTAGTAAAGTAGTTTATGCCAAATTTCTACCTATTATGTACCTTATTCACCTTTTTGAAATTTGACATCTGTTCTTGAAATAGGCTAGCCGCTAGTCCATCAAACAGTCATATATATATATATTTATGGGGGAGGGGGGACAACTACATTTGGGCTAAGCCCCGAATGTTTATAATATCTGGCTCCGCCCCTGCTTGTACACTCTTAAGAAAAATGGTTCTAAACAGTATCAGCTTGTAACAATAGCAGAACCCTTTTTGGTGCTAAATAGAATCCTTTTTATAGGGTTCCATAAAGAACCGTGCTTTGAAAGTGCTATATAGAACATTAATGGTGCTATAAATAACCTTTTTAATGATAGTTTATTTTCATTAATATTAGTATATTAGTATATTTATATCATTAATATTAGTTTTATTAATATTATTTGAATAAATTATTTATTACTATTGTTTTTGTACCCCTCTATCTGCCTGGTCTTATAATATCTTATAGCTTCTATTAAGGTTTTCATAAAAACAACAACAACAGCATGTTGTGTCAATTAGGTATTTTTGTTTTATTTAATGACATGTGAAATTGTAGCAAAAATGACAGTGATTTTAACAACCGTTATTAGTAGAATACATTAATAAATGACAATTGACACTGAACATAAATAAATACAGAGGTAAAACAAAAATAGAAACAGAAAATAGTGTAATGAAGACCAAGTTCTAGTGAAATACTATATTTTCACAATCCTCTATGATGCCTGTAAGCCCATCATTATGTGTATTTGTGACCCTGTCTGTCTAATTATGAGATAACAAGCATCAAAATATGATTTCAGTCTTTGACATGGCCTTACTCAGTCAATATTAAAGATATCAAGGTTACATTTTCACAGAATGTTCTTTACATTATAAAGAACGATTTTATGTAAAACAGTAAATCACACACATACACAAAAAAAGACTTTAGCTGGGTTTTCACAGGCAGAGTCACATTTTGGTGTGATTGAGTGGCAGTTTTTCTCTGCAGATGACGAGGTTGTAGGATGTGACAGCATTTGAAATGCACAATTGAGTTTAGATTTACAATGTGCCTCCTTCCATTTGTTTATGTAAAAACAATTGTTTATGAACGCCAAAAGTAGTATGTGAGCACTTCACAATGTTATGTTTATGCATAAACCCAAGTAAAATAAATTTGAATTAAATAAACAAATAAATAAAAAATAAATCTAATAATATGGACCATAAATTCAATATCTTTGTTACTTACGTAGTGGAGATGGAGAAAGAAGTATCCTTAACTGAACAGAGCTGGTCGCACTTACATGCTCTCTTAAACTAAAAAGAGAAAAAGACATGATTGATAGGAAACCAGTTACAGTTTAACAGTTGAAAATAATAGACATTTTAAGAAAGAAATAATTTACCTGTTGAGAGTATGTTGACAGTCTGTGTAGTTGGATGGCTGAAGTCCAAAAAATCAGTAATTCAGGGGGGAAATCAGGGGGAGGGGGATTTACATTAAAATAACAACAACAACAATAACAGCAGCAACAACATATTGTGTGAATCAGGTACTTTTTTATTGACGTGAAATTGTAGCAATAATGTCAGTGCTCTTAACAACAGTTGACAGTTGACATTGAACATGAATACATACATAAAGTAGTAAAACACAAAATAAAAACATAAAATAGATGTGATGAAGTTCCAGTGAAATATCTTCACAATCCTATATGATGCCTTTAAGTCCATCATTTTGGTGTGACTAAGTGGCAGTTTCTCTTTGCAGATGATGAGGTTGTGGGATGTGATGCATCTGAAATACTTGTGACAAATCCCGGTTAGTCTAACACAGTACAGATATCAAGGTTTTTTTATACTTTTTTTTTTTTTTATAATAAATAAACAGAATAAAAAGTAGATAGAAAAGAAATAGAATAGACAGAGCTAGTGTTAGAGGGTCAATTATTATTATTTTTTATAATAATTAAAGAGAAAACAAGCAGATAGAATAGAAGTAGAATAGAGAGTTCTAGTGTTAAATAAAAAAATAATAATTCTAACAATATGTATTATAATTCAATGTCTCTGTTACCTAGTGGAGAAGAGAACAGAGCTTAACAGAGCTGCTCACACTTACTTATGACCAAAAAACTAAAATGAGAAAAGAACATGTTTGTTTGGAAACCAGTTACAATTTGAAAGTTACATTTGTATTTAAATTAAAGAATGAAATAATTTACCTGTTGAGAGTGTGTTGACAGTCTGTAGTTGGATCACTGAGCTCCATAAAATCAGTAATATGGAGCTTTGACAGTTACAGATTTAAAAAACAAAAAGGGCGGGAACAAAGAACCCTAAACTCTAACACAAAGAACCATTTCAGCATAAAAGGGTTCTTCAGGATGCTATGGATCTAAATAGAACCGTTACTACATGTAAAGAACCTTTAAAGAACCATCTTTTTTTAGAGTGTAGAGCCTCTTCCTGTATTACCAACACAAGGAAGACACAAGTGTAATAAAAGAGGAGCATAAAAGGGTTCTTCAGGATGCTATGGATCTAAATAGAACCGTTACTACATGTAAAGAACCTTTAAAGAACCATCTTTTTTTAGAGTGTAGCCTCTTCCTGTATTACCAACACAAGGAAGACACAAGTGTAATAAAAGAGTTTTTATTAACAAAGGATAGAGGAAGAGTAACTAACAGCTACCAAATGGATACAATGAATGGATAAAGTGCAAACGACTGATAATATATTCAAGTGACTGAGTTGGATGTTACTCTGGATGTTATCTTATGGAAAGATAAACTGAAGTTTCCTGAAAGTAATAAAGTAAACCTTATTCTAGATTCAACAATTAAATCGAGAGGTTATTTGTTATCAACTGACATCAGTTATATAGAATCTAATGCAAATTAGATAATCATAAACTGACAATACACACTAATGCCAATAGTCTCTGGAAAAAGAGGTAAACACGTGTAAACAGGCATTCGTATATACAGTAGGGGTGTCCCCAACTAAGGATTTTCATAGTAGAATCGGAATTTTCGAATCTTGCCGATATTCGACTGATAGTCGAATCATATGTTTTGGGGGCGGGGCAAAATACATTACCAAGAGTCAAGTCAGACATTCGACAGTCATAATTACGTTAACACACAGGGAAATATGTAATAGACACCTCGCAGATACAAACGGGGTAAATAATGTTTTATGTTTTGATTAAAAGATAAACATTAACATTAAACGTCAGCAAAACCCTAAGAATTCACAAATTTTTTTTTACAATAGTGCTCTCATTATAACGTTATGTATATGTCAGTAGTTATTAATGTTCTGCGTTTCTGTTTTGAGCTGCACGCTCTGAAGATGACCATTAGAATGAAGCAGCAGGTTTTTAATCAATGGGATTTAACTTATCATTTATCTCATATAGAATACGGAAAATAATGTTTTATGTTTTGATTATTTAAACATTAAACGTCAACGAAACCCCAAGAATTCACAATTTTTTTTACAATAGTGCTCTCATTATAACGTTATGTATATGACCGTAGTTATTAATGTTCTGCATTTCTGTTTTGAGCTGCGCGCGCTGAAGATGACCAGTAGAATGAAGCATTTGATAGCAGGTTTGTAATCAATGGGATTCAACTCATCATTTATCCCATACAGAATTCGTTATTTATACAACATAACGTTAATATTACGACTTATAGCCCAGACAGCAACATAGTGTTGGCCCAGATCCGGCCCACATCTGGCCCATGAGAAATCCATGCGGGCCAGATGTGGGCCGGATCTGGGCCGAAACTGTCTGCTGTCTGGGAGGCTATCTGCGCATGAATGTGTCTGCGCGGCTCTGAATTAACTCCTTTTGTGGACGCGTTCTTCATGCAACAAAGTGCAGAAACACAGCAACTAAACTCTAAAAATTCACAGCGTTTTATTATAATAGTGTTCTCATTATAATTGTTATGTATATGACAGTCCCAGTCATAGTTATTAATATTCTGCATTGTTGTTTGTCCTGCTCGCGCTGCGCTGAGATAATCACCGTAGTACTACAATGAAGCGCTTTACTGCAGCGCAACTCAACCAAATGCATCTTATACGAGATAAATAATATATACAATATATATAAACCGGCTGAAATGTTTTGAAATCACTTGTACCCTACCTGATCGAAAAAAATCCAGTCTTTCACTCTGCCTGTGTCAATTTGAGTCTTGCTAAAGATTTAAATCGCTGCCGCCAAGATGCTCCTCTGTCGGTCACGGATTATGGAAAGTTAAACTATCGTAGTATCATCTACTATCGTAGTATCATCTATCGATCCTCTCGATCGATAGTAGATCTATAGGGGTGGTTGGATTTATTCACGCACGTTAAAATATTTATTTGAAGCTTCTTTCTTTTCAGATTCTTGTTTACAGCATTATCATAATAGGCTGTATATTAACTTATTGAGGGAAAACTGGTAGTTCTATGTGAAATTAGACCATTTTGAGCACCCCCATGATCATAACACCCTGCGAATATTCGACTGTGTGATTGGTAGTCGAATCAGGCTCCTCCTATCGAAGCATCGAACCTTCGACTATTCGGGGTCACCCCTAATATACAGTATACCTTAATAGGTAAGTTTGCATACATTGTTGTATCACACTCACCACTCATTAAGTATATACATTTCTGTAAATGGATTTGAAGGTTTAATCAATTTTTTGTTCATTTTGTGTGAATGCATGTGAAGATGTGTCCTTCCCTTGTGGCTTCAGTCTGGGCTAGTCAGTGATTCACTCTTAGGTCTATAGAATGAATGACTGTGATCAGCAAAAGAGCTCATGGTGATTGAATCAGCCTTTGATCGATGGAATGCTGAAGTCCTCATTCCTGCCGTCCACAAATGATAAGCTTGAGGGAGAACAAAGTAGTTCCTGCATTGGGATTACTGTATGTTAATGTTAGCCCTCTCTCCACAAGAGGTAGTGTTGTTTTATCTGAAGACAAAAGGCATAATTTGTTGTCCACAAAGCCTGATCAAATCAAAATTAACATCTTGCTCATGTTCACTACAGAGTTGAGGCTGTAAAGGCGCTTCAACTAAGCATTGAGTTAAGGGTATGAATACTTTTGCAAGGCAGCGGGTAAGTCTTCTCAACCTAACCTTGAAGTCTTTGATCTTTTCCAGCAAATCTCATGGAGTGGGTCCCTGGGAAGAGAACAACGAGAGAATGATTGCTTGAAACGCTGCTGGTCACAGGTCAGAGTGGTCAATGGCAGTGAACACTAGCCACCCCCACTTCATTGTAAAGAATGACTTGTTGTTCTGAGTAGCAGAAAGGCGGGGGGAACTAAAGGAACTGCTGTAGGAATTGCTGCCCAGGAGCAAAACGGAAATGATCCTCCACCTGGCTTACTCCCATTCACTTGCCGGACACCTCGCAGCAGAGAACACTTTGCAGCGAATAAGAGATCGCTTCCACTGGCCTGGGATGAATTCTGAAGTGCGGCGGTTCTGCCAAGCCTGTGCAATATGCCAACGAACTGCACCTCAGAAACCTGCCCCTGGCCCCCTGATTCCGCTACCGGTAATAAAGGTGCCATTCTCACGCATTGAAATGGACATCGTGGGGCCGCTGCCAAAGTCTGCACGGGGCCACGAATACATTTTGGTCCTGGTTATTATGCCACCCGCTATCCTGAGGCTATTTCACTTCAATGAGCCACTGCCACAGCCATCGTCCAGGAATTGTTTGCCCTTCGCAGCCGAGTGGGAATTCCTTTTGAGATTCTTACAGATCAGGGCACCCCCTTTGTTTCCTGGATCATGGTCGATCTGTGTAAGTTGCTGTGAGTGAAAAATCTCTGCACCTCAGTGTACCACCCCCAGACAGATGGCCTGGTTGAACGCTTTAATAAGACCCTCAAGCAAATGTTAAAACGGGATAATTGTCACAATCCTTGTCTTGTCTGCCTTGTGTTTTGTTTTTGGACTTTTATGTTGAAGTGGTTCCTGTGCTTTATTTGTAGTCAGTTTGTAGTCTTTCCTGTTGATTAGTTCCTGATTGTTTCCAGGTGTGTCTTGCTTGCCATTCACCCCTTGTTACCCTGTTATTCTGTTTGTCTTTCTCTATTTATACCCTGTGATTTCCCCTGTGTCTTTGCTAAGTCTTGCTAGTGTTACAGCTGCATTTCTGAACGCTCTATTGTCTGTCTGCTCCATGGTTTTGACTGGAATTCCCTGCTTGTTTAAGTTTCCTGCCCGGTGTTTTGTGTTGGACTGTTTTCCCTGTGTTAATGACCTCTTGCCTGTTTATTAGACGACGGCTTTGGATTACCCTTTGAATAAGCGCTGCATTTTAATTCTCAACCTTTTGCCTCAGAGCAGTTTTGTAACAGAAAATAAGTTTTGTAGCCATAAGATGGATCCAGCAGTTCGCCTTTTGCACCTGCCTGTTTATTAGACGACGGCTTTGGATTACCCTTTGAATAAGCGCTGCATTTTAATTCTCAACCTTTTGCCTCAGAGCAGTTTTGTAACAGAAGACTTAGCCATAAGATGGATCCAGCAGTTCGCCTTTTGCACGTTCGTCAAGGTAACTGTACCATTGAAGATCATGTTCGGGACATTATTGAGCTGGCTTATTTGACCAGCTGGGATGAGCTATGCTTAATGACACATTTTTGGGGAGGACTATCTGAGCCACTCAATTCGTGTATGCCGCTGCAGAGCCCTAACTGGACATTAGAACATTACATCGATCTTGCACTGCAATTGAGTGGCTCTGCTTTTACTGTGGGGGTCGTGGAGGAGCAACACAGTTCTCCCACAGTGTCCACCATTCCAGAGCCTGGTCCCACTATGGCTACCAACCCAGAGACTTTCCACAAGATGGCTGCCAACCCAGAGTCTCTTCCCATCATGGCCGCCGTTCCAGAGTGTCATCTCGTCATGGCTGTCATTCCAGAGTCTCTTCATGTCATGTCGACCATACACAGTGCCTTAAGGTCAGTCCCAATGCGTCCGAGACTGGCATCCAGTATCCGAGCAGCAGGCATCCCAAGGGCCTCAGCACTGGTCCTCACGGAGACTATTCCCCTGGGCTCAGTGCTCCCTGTAATGGCGGTCGCCATCCTGTGTGTTTGGGCTACTCACTGCTCTGTTACTCCTCCTGAGGCCGCTCCAGTCCATGAGTCCTTGCCAAAGCCTGCTCCAGTCCTCAAATCAGCTCCTGAGTCCTCTCCAGTCCACGAGTCCGTGCCAGAGCCTGCTCCAGTCCTCAAATCAGCTCCAGTTCCCTCGTCTCGGCCAGGAGTGGTGTTCCCTGTTCCAATGACTCCAATTCTCTCGTCACAGCCAGGAGTGCCGTTCACTGTTCCAATGACTACAGTTCCTTCATCATAGCCAGGAGTGCCATTCCCTGTTCCAATGACTCCAGTTCCCTCGTCACAGCCAGGAGTGCTGTTTCCTGTTCCAATGACTCTAGTGAGTCCAGCTCCTCCCGAGGTGGCGGCTTGTGCTGCAGAACCTCCAGAAGCAGCGGCGTCTGCCTTTGAACTCTCTGCCGGTCCAGCCGCGGCCAAAGAGGCCACCTGTGAACCCACTGATTGTCCTGTCACGGCCAAGGAGGCTGTCTCTGATCTCTCAGCCTGTCCTGTCACGGCCAAGGAGGCCGTCTTCAAGCTCTTTGCCTGTCCAGCCACGGCCAAAGAGGCCGACTGTGAACTCTCTGACTGTCCTGTTACGGCCACAGAGGCCATTAATAACCTCTCTGTTACTCCAGTCCAGTCTGATCTGCTGTGGTGGTTCCCTGCTCCATCAGCTCCACCCTTGTGGTCATCTGCTCCACTGTAGCGATCTTTGATCCCATCTGCTCTGCTGTGGTGGTCATCTGCTCCGCCGTGGGGGTTTTCAATCCCATCTACTTTGCTGTGGTGGTCGTCTGCTCCGCCGTGGGGATCTTTAGTCCCATCTGCTCTGCTGTGGTGGTCGTCTGCTCCACCTTGGGGATCTCCAGCTCCGCCTGCTCCAACCTGGTGGTCATCGGCTCCATTGTGGGGATCTTCAGTCCCATCAGCACCACCCTGGTGGTCTTCAGTTCCACCAGCTCTGCCCTGGGGGTCTTCAGCTCCGCCCTGTTGGACCTCAGCTTGTCTGACTTGTGTTTTGTTTTTGGGCTTTTATGTTGAAGTGGTTCCTGTGCATTATTTGTAGTCAGTTTGTAGTCTTTTCTGTTGATTAGTTCCTGATTGTTTCCAGGTGTGTCTTGTTTGCCATTCACCCCTTGTTACCTTGTTATCCTGTTTGTCTTTCTCTATTTATATCCTGTGTTTTCCACTGTGTCTTTGCTAAGTCATGCTAGTGTTACTGCTGCATTTCTGAGTGCTCTATTGTCTTTCTGCTCCATGGTTTTGACCCCTGCCCTGTTTTCAGGATTTCCCTGTTTGTTTAAGTTTCCTGCCTGGTGTTTTGTGTTGGACTGTTTTCCCTGTGTTAATGACCTCTTGTCTGTTTATTGGACGATGGCTTTGGATTACCCTTAGAATAAACGCTGCATTTGGATCCTCAACCTTTTGCTTCAGATCAGTTCTGTAACAATAATGCTTAATGGGTCATTAGTTAATATATTAGACTTAATTAGAAATGTGAGATAATGTGCTTGTAAATGTTTGCTAATAAACATATCGATGAGCCACTGATATGTGCATGTGTGAACCGAGCACTTGAAGGGGTGAAATTAAAGTTTTTATGGTTTGTTATTGTTAATGTAAAAAGGTGAACTGATAAAGACTAGTTCCCTATCAATACTTCACTCGTACTGCGTCGCTAGATGCTATGGTGGAAAACTCCTTTTTCTCAGATTACTGAAGCCTTTTTTAATAAAGCAGTGTAACTGCACTGCCATTGGTTCGTGCAGTGAATAAAAAACAAACCAATGGCTTGGCAGCGGAGCTGCACGAGCCTATGGCCATGAAGCCTGCCAGAGCCTGCCAGAATGGGCGAGGTCATCTGACTATATAAGCAGGCATTCTGGCATAGGTTCCTCAGATTTCTTCTCCTTCAGCAACGACAATCTTCTCTTCGCTGATCTACGAGACTCCAAGCCTCTCGCTGTTGACACCTCGCAGTGGATTGAAGCTGACTCAGCAAACTGCGCTACTCTGCTGTTCCCGCTCTGCTCTTCCAGCTCGAGCTGCCTTCAGCGTCCGCACAGCTGTCAGCGCATCTCCTGCTGCCATCCGGTGAGTTCTAAAAATTTCTAAAGAGCAAATTTTCGCCGCCGTTGTTGCAAATACCGTGCCGCTATTGTGGCTCATGCAGGGCTCCCCTGCATGCTGATGATGGCCACTGCGAGAGCCTTTCCTGCCTGGGGGAATCCTACGCAGATGCCGCGCTAACCGAGATGGAATGTTCTCATTGCAAGAACATGAGTCTCGCCTCTCTGCGCTCGCGGATCGCTTTCTTTTCAGAGAGCAACTCCACTCCTCGCACCCTCCCGTTTTCTTCCTCCCAGGAGCTTGTGACGAAAAAACAGCGGGGCATAGGATCTCAGCGCTCAGATGAGAGTGAGCTCACGTCAGCCCAGATCCTGCGTGCCTCCGCCAGCACGGATAACTTGGTCTCGTTTGGTGGAAGGGAGGATGAGTTTTTGAATGACAGTATGTTATTGGAGGCCTCGGACACAGAGTATCTGATGGGCTCGGCCAACAACCCCGCCCCCTTGCCGTCTTCCAAGCCCGAGCGACGCCAAGCCAAGGATGGACACCGAACTATTCCGTGTCCTCTCAAAGGCGGTCGAGGAACTGGGATTGAGTGGTCTACCCCGGAGGAGCCCAATCGCAGTTGCCTGGACAAATGGTTCCTGCCAGGGTGCCATCAGGCCCCTCGTTAGTGAGCCTCTCCGTTATTTCCAGAGGACCATGACGAGCTCACCTGATCATGGAGCCTCCTACTCAGCCCACCTGTCAACTTCAACTTCAACCACCCTCACCTCCGTTGATGGCGTTGAAGAAAAATGGTACGAGAAGTTGCCTCCCTTGGATAAGTCAATAGCCGCGCACCTCTGCCCGCCCACTGCCATTGGGTAGAAGGCAAAAGTCGCTCACCCCTCCAAGCTGTGCAGGACGACATCTGCCCTCGATGGACGAGCTTACCCCTCGGCTGGGCAGGCAGCCTCCGCGCTTCATTCCATGGCAGTCCTCCAAGTCTCTCAGGCCAAGCTCCTCCGCTGCATGGACGAGTCTGCTCCTGATCTGGCCATGTTTAAGTAGTTACACAGTGCGACTGACTTGGCTCTGCGCGCCACAAAGACGACGGCTCAGGACGATCGGCAGGTTCCGCGCTTCATTCCATGGCAATCCTCCAAGTCTCTCAGGCCAAGCTCCTCCGCTGCATGGACGAGTCTGCTCCTGATCTGGCCATGTTTAAGTAGTTACACAGTGCGACTGACTTGGCTCTGCGCGCCACAAAGACGACGGCTCAGGACGATCGGCAGGTCGATGGCCAGCTTAGTGGTGCTGAAGCTCCATTTATGGGTGACCCTCACAGAAATTAAGGGCACGGATAAGGTCCCCTTCCTTGACTCCCCTGTCTCTCCCACTGGCCTGTTTGGACCTGCGGTCAAAGGCATCGCTGAACGCTTCACTGCTTCGCAGAAGTTGTCCCAGGCAATGCGGCACTTCCTGTCCAAATGTTCCGGCTCTGCAACTGCTTCCAGTCGCCCCAAGTCTGCGCCGACTCAGCAGCCCATGAAGCCAGCGCCCCTAACGGCACAGTCTGCTTCTAAGCCTGAGCCTCGACTGTGCTCCCGCTCTGCGAAATGCTCCACGTCTCAGGCGTTATCCTGATCTAAGAGACAGGAAGAGGAAGGGGCTAAGTCTTGCTGCAGCCGGACCACTCCTCAGTTTTATTTCCGGCTGCCGAGGAAAATGTGTTTGTTGTAAACGATGTGCCCATACAACGAGCCGCTGTGATAATGGGCAAAATAAAACACAAACATACTCAAAAAGAGAACAAATTTCCTCTTTCACTTATCGCGAGTGTTGGGTCCCCTCACAGCGACCTACCACTCGAGTCAATACAACCCCTTGCCACGCGGGCCGAGACCTGGCAGGCCATCCCCGGAGTGTCAGATTGGGTTTTGGGGATAATAAAGCAAGGTTACTCACTTCAATTCGCTTGAAGAACCCCGCAATTAACGGCATGGTTCCCACCTCGGTACAGAGCAAAGATGCACACGTCCTGCGCTCAAGGTTATGAATTTACTGGCAAAAGGAGCCATCGAGATGGTTCCTCCAGCTCAGAGCGAGTCAGGCTTCTACAGCTGATACTTCCTCTTCCCCAAAATAGGATGGTGGCCTACGGCCCATCCTCGACCTCAGGCACCTGTACCGTGTAACGACCTCATGAAACGGCTATTCAGGATGACTACATTTAAACAGATCCTCTCACAAATATGCCCAGGGGACTGGTTCCCACGGGACTGGTTTTCCCTGGACCTGAAAGACACCTACTTTCACATCCAGATCCTTGAGATTCGCCTTCGAGGGAGTGGCATATCAATATATGGTCCTTCCATTTGGACTGTCCCTGGCTCCTCGCACTTTTACGAAGTGCATGGATGTGGGTCTATGAGACAGATGGTAATTCGCATTCTAAATTATCTCGACAAATGGCTCATCTTAGCCCAGTCTGAGACCGAGCTACTATCCCACAGATCCCTCCTCCTCAGCCACTTGGAATGCCTGGGACTCAGGGTCAATTTTGCCAAGAGCTCACTGTTCCCCAGCCAACGGATCTCGTTCCTGGGAGCAGTTTTCGACTCAGCCCAAATGAGGGTGGTAGTCATGCTGGAACGTGTGCCGGCCATACAGCAGCTCGCGGCCTCCTTCAAAATTGGAGCCTCTCGCCCTCTCAAAACATTTCAGAAGATGCTGGGCCTCATGGCCTCCGCATCTCCGGTGCTACAGTTGGGCCTACAGTATTGGCTGAAACCAAGGGCTCCGCCCCATGCTTGGCATCACAGACGCCTTTGTATCAAGGTGGACCAGGCCTGCGTGGCAGCTCTGGCCCCTTGGAAAAGGCCCCAGTGGTTGGAACGGGTCGTGGCTCTGGGTATGGTCTGCAAAAGGAAGGTTGTCTTGACAGAAGCAACCAACACAGGTTGGGGAGCTACTGTATGTGCGAGGGCAAACCGACTCTCGGTCCCTGGTCGAAAAAGGAAAGTTAGTTACACATCAACTGCCTGGAAATGCAGGCAGTGTGTCGAGCCCTTCTGACCTTCCTGCCAGACCTAAAAACATGAAGCTATGGTACCATTTGATATTCAGCAGCTCTACAGCCTGAAGGAAACATCAGTTTCTTAGTTCAAACACACCTTTGTAAAAGGTGCAAATGATACTTAATGTATCAAAAGGATGGAGGTTTCGGAGGAAAAGGCTCTTGAAGCTGGTGTCCTCCTCCATCCCAGGGTAATTGCGAGCTCCGAAGTAAGCTCGTCGAAGTCTGTGGTAGTAAGCATGGGGAGTTTCATGCCGGCCCTGTTTGGTGTCTAGGGCAGTGATCAGTCCGTGTTCAGACTCTGGGTCTGAGAATTCCTTTATGATGGCTTGTTTAAGCTGCTGGTGAGGCCACTCTCAGGATCAGTTCCTTTAATGTCCTCAGGATCTCTGTTGCTGGCCCGTGTGCTCTCCCGAGTCAGTTCTGGGTACTGTGCAGATATGGGCAGGATTTTAACAGTCTCTATAGAGGCAGCGCTGTGTCCTCTGTAGGCCATATGGGCTGAGTTCCGCAGATGTCAGGTGGTCATTGTGCGGGGGAAGGTCATGGCGCTTGGGTGGTGACTCACAATGTGATGCAGATTTCGGGAGGCGGGAAAGTTCTGGAGTTGAAGCCTTCCTCCCTCGTGGCCTGTTTTGTCGTCTGCCGTAGACTCAGAGTTGGCTGCAGCAGGCTTGTTGTAGTTTTTGTAATCCGCTTTGACAGTTTCAGACTGCTGGTACAGGATGTGTACAGGTACAGTGCCTCAAGGCCGGAGATGATCCTGAGCAGATAGTCTGTCTTGTGTGGTCACATTGGGCAGAGTTCAAGCATAAAAGTCCATGTTTTGCAGGTGGGCAAGTGTTGTGGCCCTCTGCAGTATTTAGGTTGCCAGTTGTATTGTCTCTGGCCAGCTTGTTGGGGTCTGTGGGGTCACACGGTGTGTGTGTCTGCAGTGGTCCTCTGGAAGGGTCCCTGCCCCACCCCCTTGTGGCTGCTGGTTGGTGACGTGTGAACAGTGGGCTCTCCCCCCCT
>NW_015540852.1:517708-518208 GCF_001515605.1 Sinocyclocheilus anshuiensis | reverse complement strand
GCCCTCGCCCCCCCCTCGCAGGTTCGGACTCTTGGCTCAGGGGGCCTGGGCCTGCTTGTCAGGGGAAATTCTGTGTCGTGTTTTCCCTGTTTGTTCACCTTGTGGTCTGCAAGCATACTTCAGTTCATTTGTGACATTGAATTCACCTTGGCTTTGTTTGACTTTACCCGATTGGTGTTTGGAGTTGTCTCGTTGCTGAGCAAGGACTTGGATTTCAGCTCGGGCTGCTTGCAGGTGGCATTCACAGGCGTTGTTTCGGTTCGCCTGAATTAATCTTTTTCCTTCTGCAGCTGCAGAGGTTTTCAGGAAGCTGACTTGTGAAGTGTCAAACAGAAGGCTTTGGCTACCCCCGCTTCGTAGCTGTGTACAGGGGTGAGGGGGATTGCACTGCTGGCAGTGTGATGTTCAGCTGGCTGTCTTTTACGTGAGTCCATGCACAGTCGGCAGGACTGTTTCAGTTCTCTCTGAACCATGTCAAGCTCCTCTTTAATGTTGCAGAA
>NW_015540852.1:512233-517553 GCF_001515605.1 Sinocyclocheilus anshuiensis | reverse complement strand
GGGAAGTGTTCCTAGTTCTATCTGGGCCTACATTGTGTTGAACAGTAACTGCACTTCAATGTACTAGGCCTGGCACTGAGGAGTGAGGAGAAGTAGAGAGGAAACAGGGATTAGGCTACTAATAACCTGTATAACTCCTTAAGGAAACAACAGTTGCTAGAACTACTGTAATCCTATACAAAGAGGGAAGATGGTGATGGTAAAATAACTAAAATAAGGTAAAAGTCCAGGTAGAATGCCCTTATAGCTCTAGAAGACTAAAGGAGAGGTAAATAAACAGACTGATTTAATTAAATTTCAAATGTAATTAAATTCAGCTTAGCTGAATAGGGATATTCAGCCTGAAACAAAGGTAAATAAATGAGATAGAATAGAGGAATATAAGTAAAAATGAAGAGTAAAAGTAGAGTGTCCTTGTAGCTAGAGGAAACTAAAACGAAAGGTGTATAAGGACGTTGATTCAATTAAATGTACAATCTAATTAAATTCCACTTGGCTGAATAGGGATATTCAGGCTAAATAAACATATATAAACGACATGAGATAAAATAGAGGTAGACTCAAATCGAATTCTAGCCAGCACAGATAAAACCCAAGTATTTGGGTTTTGACGGAGAGTGAAACCAAGAGTGAGGGGGTAGAGAGAGAGAGAGGGAGAGAGAGAGAGAGCGAGAGAAAGAAATTGTTTAAACTAGTGATGGGGGTCTTTGACATATGCTTTGTAGAGCTTCGGGACCTCAGTCAAAAAATTTTTTCGAATCCATGATTCGGAGTGTGCATCAAACTGCTAAATTCATGTGATTTCAGTAAACGAGGCTCCTTTACACATCATAGCTGTTTCAAATTGATTCGAAATTTTAATGGTTCGATGCTAGGTCTCATGAACCAGTGTCTATGATTTGTATGTGATCTCCTATCCATTTTTATAAATTCGTACACATTTAGTGACGCATTTAATAAAGGGAGGAGGCATATTTAAAAGTCTCCTATTGGTCTTTAAGTTTACTGAAATATAACATATTAAAAGACCCTTAATATTTAAGGGTATTAGGGATCGTTAATTGCCTTTAATTGATTACACCTTAAGAGAGTCATCTTGCTGAAGCCTCCGCTCCCCAGAGCGCCGCTGGGGTTGGCAAAGGCGCCGGCGGGAGCACTTGCATTTTTTCCTAATAACAGCGAAAAGAACTTAAAATGCTCCGTCATTTTTTATCGTTCATATAAGTGTAATACATCATTTTAATCTGTGAAGGGTCTACTTTTATCTGTGTACACTCACAATATCAACAAAACATTGTGCTTTTGTAAAATAAAGAAAATAAACAGGGTGCGCTTTCAGCCGGCTCAGTCTCCGCAAACTTTTTTTTGAAACGCGTCACTAAAATGAACCAAAACTCAGTGAATACTTCACACACATACATGGGAAATATATCTACAGTATAGAAAGTTTGAAGTGTCTACTTTTAAATGAAGTAAGTCATGTCAAAACAAATATACTCTGTTAAAGTAATCAGTATGAAACCTACCCGAGATTCAGTCTTCCTCATCTGAGCTCATTATCTGTAATGTGATCACGCCCACGCGCAGCGCGTGCTATTTATACGGTAATCATCCACGTGAGACGTGCAAACCTGTAAACGCCCACATCACCTCCATAAACAAAGCGTGAAGATTCATCAAGTTCATCTCGGATACTTTTCGTTTCTGGAAGAAGATGCGCTGTGAGGAATAAGCCAGAATTTACCTCAAAAGAAGAACGCGATGCGCGGCTTGAGCAGCGAAGGAGATCATTTCTGACGAGTAAGTTTGTTTTATTTCTTGTATTAGTTGTTACTGTGTTATTGTGATGTAACTTGTACACATTTTACTAGCTAGACTTTAACCAAACTATAATTCTTGACTAGATATATGAAACCAAGTGAAACATTTTGAAATATTTTTCATTTCATTGGATTTTAAACGCCAGGATGTTTTTTGATGTTCTATAAAATATAAAACAGTATGATATAAAAGCAATATGAGTGCTTACACTCATTTTTTACTGTGAAATACCCTGTTCATGAATATATGTAGATGTTTATAACATGCTTAATATTTTAGCTTCTCAGATATAAAATGTTTTTGTATTGTATAACACATACAAAACATGCTTGTGTTTATGACTACAAAATCATGCTTTTTATTATTAGTTATGAGTGAGCAATATTATTGATTGCTAATGTAATAATATAATTGTTCCTGATATCAACATGCTAACAGAATTTTATTTTATTTATTTATTTATATATTTTTTGGTGACAAGATACCTTGAAGACTTCACTTCAAACTGTTTTTCTCTGAGAGTACTCAGAAGCTGTTCAACTACATTGTGCTGATATTCTACACAAATATGGTAAAATAAGCTCCATGGCTACTGATGATAGGGCTGTTTTTTCTTGAATCCATGGAAATATCAGGTAAGGTTTACTTGTTTCAACAGTTGAACAGGATCTGTTTCCAGGAATGGCACAAAGGTGTGTGACTGTTCAAGTCTCAGTGTTTAGATCAATGTGTTCAATAATGTGTCTTTGACCTTCACTGTGTATATTTTGAATACTGTGTTTTAAATAAAATATAAATAATCAAAACCCCCATTATTTTAGTCTCCTCACATTCTCTCTTACCTGCCTCACAGTCACTCTGATGGCCCATTAAGGGAGGGGCTCTTTGTCTCTCAGGTGTGAATCACTAAATATTCATGGCTATTGTCACTCCCTCGCATACGGCCTTTCTAACACAAAACATGTCTTACAAAAGTTAAATCAATATATTATTTTTTTGTGAATGAGTGAGCCGGATGATCTTCACATTATTTTATAGCAAAACCTCTAGTCTACCACATCCAGTTCTCAAAAGTTGTGTGGACAAATATTCTGTATGTGTTTTATGGCCTTATTTCAGTGACTTAAAAAATGTAGTTTTTCACTAACCACGCATAAACGCTGTTTTCTCAGTCAACAGAGGATGGCATCCTCTTATGTCTAAAGTGATTTCTTAGATATACAATGGTGTTCTGATATGCTATATATTGTGGTCTAATGAAGTCAGGCCTTATGTGGTTTCATTAGTCTAAATAGGTCTAATATGGTCTGAAGTAATCTGATGGGGTCTTTAGGGGTTCTGATATGGTCTAATGAAGTCTGTCAGGATCTGATATGTTTTTCTGTTAAAGTCTTTTAAAGGTTATACAGAGTCTGTAGTGGTTTAATAAATCTGGTTTAAACTTGACATGGCTTTGTAAAGTCAACAGTAAAGTTTGTCAAGACAAACTGACATCTATTAATCTTTACAATTTAAACATTCTTTTACTCAAATATTCAATTATTCTTTTAATGAACACATTCATTCTAAAGGAACTTACACAACACTGAAAGTATACATTTGAGCAGTTCATGCATTCCTTGGGATCTGAGCCTTTGACCTCTGGTTATAAAAACATCAATGCACATAATATTGACATTGCCATTGACAACTCAATAATTATAAAGAGAGTCCACATACTTTTAACTATAAAACTATTTTACAACATTTAAGCATAAACCTTTTTGTGAAATCATCTTAAAGTTTATTCATAACATGCATTTAATCAAGTATGTACAAACGTGTTTTGGTAGTGTATGTCTCTACCTGCTGTTGTAAGGCAGTTCTCTTCATCACTGTTATCTTGACAGTTATCCTGTCCATTGCATAGAAAACTGCGATCTACACACCGCCCATTATCACAGTGGAACCGTGCGGATGAACACACCAAAGGGTTTGCAGCTATGGAGTGGGGAGAGAGATTAAGATATTTACAGTATTATTAATGTTATTGTTTCATATATCTCTCTCTGTCTTTCTTCCACTATAATAAATAAAATAAGATTTTATTTCATATTTATTTAAATTTAAATTAGCTGACAAATAAAAAGTGCTCAATTTTTATAACATATAAAAACTCCATCCCTGATTATTGTTACTGCCTCACAAACTTCATTCCCCATAATCCTTTGCTCGGACTCATTATAGCTGATTGTTTCCACCTGTTGCTTGTTACCTTCTCAGTCTCTGCCTATATAAACCAAATACCAAACACCAAGGTCCTGTGGCCATGGTTGCTAGTCCTGTGCTTTTGCCACCTTCCTGTCTTGTGGTTCTCGTGTCAAAGCAAGTTCACAACATGGCCGCTGCACCAGAGCCAGTTCACAACATGGCTGCCATTCCAGAGCCTCGACCCGTCATAGCGGCCATGCCAGAGTCTCCAGCCGTCTTGGCTGCCAAACCCGAGTTTCCAGCTGTCATGGCCACCCCGCCAGAGCCCCCAGCCGTCATGTATGTCACAGTCTTCAGCTGTCACGGATGCCACTCCAGTGTTCCCGGTCATCATGAATGTTGCATTTGAAGACACCCAAGTGTTCCAAATGCGTTTGAGGCTGGCTTCCAGTTTGGCGGACCCACCACCAGGGCTCCAGACTAACATTTGAGAGCAGTGGCACCAGCGCCACTAAGTTCTACAGATGGTGGCATCAGGAGCAGATTTGGTAGCGCTGGGGGTGGTGTGCGGGAGTATTAAAATATAGATCATTTAATCATAAAATTATTATTGTTTTGCAATAATAAGTGCAATTACTAATAATATTACGTTCATTTCTTGTTTATTTTTCTTTTGTTTATTGTTTATACAGAGTTGACAGTAAAGCACTAAGCTTGAGTTAAGATGCATGCAAAATTTACTTTTATTAACAACAGTAACGGGTGCAAAATCAAATTCTTATATAGAAAATGTATACATTCCACTCTTATTAAATGCACCATTATTCTTCTAGTGTATGGAACTGACCAACTTCAGTGATTATGTGTGATTTAGTAGCAAATTGAAGAAAAGGCACTTTGTGACTTTTCTTACTTCATACACAAAGTGTAACATTCTGACAAAATCTGATTTCTTGATGATTTGATATTTTATAATAGTGAGTTTATCATTTCAAAATATAAAGAAAAAGTAGAAATTAATGACTAATAAGCCAACAAGTGCTCCTCTGCTGCTGTCTACTGGTTATAATTGTGATTTGATGTATTTTTTAAATTTTACTTAAGTCTTTGCTTACCACAAAGTAGGCTATATTTTGGTCATCCCATTAAAAATAACATTCAAACTGGATCATTTTAGAGCCCGCGGCTAAAAATAACTATTGTTCTTAAATGTTTAAAGGGGTCATATGATGCGAATTTCAATTTTTCCTTTCTCTTTGGAGTGTTACAAGCTCTTGGTGCATAAAGAAGATCTGTAAAGTTGCAAAGA
>NW_015540852.1:511310-512017 GCF_001515605.1 Sinocyclocheilus anshuiensis | reverse complement strand
TTAAAAATAACATTCAAACTGGATCATTTTAGAGCTTTAAAGTGCTGGAAATAGTTTTTCATTGTTATAGTTCAAATAGTTAATTGAAAAGTGCTTGAATTTCTCTCTCAAAAGGTTGTACAAACCCTGAAATGAATGATGTAATGCATTCAACTATTTCTACCACAACACCATGATTAAAGTTAGTTAAAGTTAAAGCTTCTGGTTTCCTGACGTATGTCAGCGCTGTTTATAACAGAGAATTCTGTACAGAATTTGAATGCTTCTCAGTAGATCTCGCAGCAACCTTATCATTGTGTTGCGAATTCAAACGCTTCTCACTGGATCTCGCAGCACCGTTGCATCTGTGCAGTAACAGTGTCGCGAAATCAACTTTGGCTCCCGAGTAAATCTGTTCTGTGCTCGGATATGTTTGTTTGTGTGACGGTCCGAGCTGATAAAGTTTCGTTTGATGTTTCTCAAATGCAACAGAAATGGCAGCGCTTATGATTAATTTTAATTAATTCATTTGAATTTTATGCAGACAGAGAAGAGAAGTGGTCCAAGAACTGAGCCCTGAGGCACCCCAGTAGTTAGATGTTGTGACTTGGACACCTCATCTCTCCAAGATACCTTGAAGGACCTATCTAATAGGTAAGACTCAAACCACTGGTGTGCGGTTCCTGAGATGCCATTTTCCAATAGGGTTGACAGGAGAATCTGGTGGT
>NW_015540852.1:501042-510850 GCF_001515605.1 Sinocyclocheilus anshuiensis | reverse complement strand
ATAAAGCAAATCTGCAGGACCGGGCAGTTTTAGCAATGTGGTCTGAGAAATTCAGCTTATCATCAATCACAACTCCAAGGTTTCTAGCTGTTTTTGAAGGAGTTATGGTTGATGAGCCTAACTGGATGGTGAAATTTTGATAAAGTGATGGGTTTGTTGAAACCACAAGCAGTTCTGTCTTAGCCAGGTTGAGTTGAAGATGATGGTCCGTCATCCAACAAGAAATGTCTGTTAGACATGCTGAGATGCGAGCAGCTATCGTCGGATCATCAGCATGGAATGAGAGTTAGAGTTGAGTGTCATCAGCATAGCAGTGATATGAAAAGCCATGTTTCTGAATGACAGAACCTAGTGATGCCATGTAGACAGAGAAGAGAAGTGGTCCAAGAACTGAGCCCTGAGGCACCCCAGTAGTTAGATGTTGTGACTTGGACACCTCATCTCTCCAAGATACCTTGAAGGACCTATCTAATAGGTAAGACTCAAACCACTGGTGTGCGGTTCCTGAGATGCCATTTTCCAATAGGGTTGACAGGAGAATCTGGTGGTGCACCGTATCAAAAGCAGCAGACAGATCCAGCAAAATAAGTATAGAAGATTTGGAAGCCGCTCTTGCCAGTCTTAGAGCTTCAAGACTTCATTTAGCAGACACTTTTATCCAAAGCGACTTACAGTGCATTCAGGCTATACATTTTTTTACCAGTATGTGTGTTCCCTGGGAATTGAACCCACGACCTTTTGCGCTGCTAATGCAATGCTCTACCACTGAGCCACAGGAATTTATGAGTTGGGCAACGCGGTGGTGTCGCCAGTGCGACCACTCACAAAGGTTAGTCACACCGGCAGAAAATTTGGTCGCAGTCTGGAGCCCTGCCCACCACTGATGTCAATACGGTGGTCAGTATACCCAGCTCTGCGTCCTCAGCGCTCTCAAGCTCGGCGGCCTCGCCATTCTCAAGCCCGGTGATCTCAGAGTTTCTCCCACCTTCCGCTGCCCTTCCAGTAATGGCTGTCGCCATTTTGTGTGTCTAGGCCATAAACACTTCTGAGGTGGTGGAGTCTGCTACAGAACCAACTCCAGTCCATGAGTTTGCTCCAGAGCCCGCTCCAGTTCCTGAGTCAGCCCCAGAGCTCGGCTCCAGTCCAGAGCCTCAGAGCTCAGTCCTGCATTGTCTCTACTAAGTGAGTTCCCTGCCTATCCTGTTTTGATCACTAAAGTCATCCTAGAGCATCCAGCCTGTCCTGTTTTGACCACAATGGTCACCTGTGAACTCTCAGTCTGCCTTGATACGACCACAGAGATCATCTCTGAGGTTCCTGTCTGCCCTTTTGTGACCACGGAGGTCGTACCTGAGTTTCCTGTCTGCCCTGATGCAACCACGTGCTGTGTGTTTCAGTTCCACCAGATCTGCCCTGGGGGTCTCTGGTCATGTCTGCTCTGCTGTGGTGGTCATCTGCTCCACCTTGGTGGTCCTCAACTACACCTTGGTGGTCTTTGGGTCTCCTGTGGTGGTCCACACTGTTGTGGTGGTCTTCTGCTCCACCGTGGGGATCTTCAGTCCCATCTCCCAGCTGTGGTGGTCTTCAGCTCCGCCCTGGCGGTCTGTCACGATCACCAGCTGGAATACTTGTTTGTCTGTGTTTTCAAATCATTGTCGGCTCTTCCACAATGAAGTTATGAAATAAGCAAAACACTGGGAAATGTATCCTATCCAGAGAAGCTCTGATTCGTGGATGTGAACTCTTGATATCTGGCAACCGCACACATGAAAGCTCGTGTAGTAGAAGCGTGTACAGCAGTCTGCAATAATGTTTTGTCTCCTTTTTTTCAACTAAAAAAAAAAAATAACTTTACCATAATTTATTTTAATTTTTAATACATTTTAGTCTTGTCTTTTTTCGTCAACGATATTGCATGTTGATATAGTCACAGTTATCGCTTATTGACCTTATTGTCGTCTCGTCATCATCTCGTTGATGATGCTTGTCAACGAACATTTTTCATCATACTTTTCCTTAACTCAGTTGGCCCTCCAGATGCCCATCTCTCAGCCGGCCTTCCAGACGTCAGCAAGCCAGCCGGCGCTCCAGACGTTCTCAAGCCTGTCACTCACCCAAGTGATTTCAAGACAGCTAATCGTCCTGATGGTCTCTAGCCAACCAATCTGCCTGGGGTTAGAATAGATTCATCTGCTCGGATGTGGTGGACTTCAGCTCCACTGTGGGGATCGCTTGCTTGGCCAGCTCTAGCTCCACCATGGTGTTCTGTGGTGGCCTAGTGCTCTGCCATGGTGGTCACCAGCCCCACCTGATCTGCCGTGGGGACCTTCTGTCCCATCTGCACTGCTGTGATGGTTCCCAGCTCCACATGATCTGCCATGGTGTTTCCCTGCCCTGTTAAAGGGGTCTTCAATCCCCTTCTGCTCCACCCTGGTGGTCTTCAGCTCCATCGGTTGTACTGTGGTGGTCTTCTGCTCCACCATGGGGGGTCTCCAGTCCTGTTAGCTCTGCTCTGGCTTCCTGCCTGGCCAGCTCCGCTCTGGCACATCCTGTCCTGGTTTCTTCCTCCTTCCACTGCCCTGTTGGATTTATTTTGGCACAAGATCACCGCTTCTGGGAGTGGGGAGTACTGTCACAATCCTGTCACCAGCCCTGTCACCCTAGAATTACATTTCCCAGCATCCCTCCTGGTTCCCACCTGCACTCAGTCAGCCATCACCACACCTGCCACAGATTATTACCTCATCAAGACTCTCATATAAGCAGTCACTCTTCACATTTCCAATTTCCTGTTTTGTTGTTCTCTACAGTGTCTTGCACTGTGTAACTTTATCTGCTCGTTGACCCTTGTCTGTTCTTGTGACAACTTTCTTCAAAACCAAACATTTTTGTAAATGATATGATTACAGATAAAAAATAAATGTAATTTGTTTGACAGCAATTTTGCCAAAGCAAGACAATTACATGACTTTAAATGAATCTATCCCCAAAGGTTTTTGTTATAAACACAGCCTCATCTGAAAGGCAAAGAGGGAGGTGTTGCTACAATTTATAGTAATAATTTTTGAAACCAGAAATCCAGTTCCAATTCCTTTGAAGTGATGGTGCTTAATATAATGTTATCTAGTATAAACAATAATTGCCATTTGAAAGTTATACTGCCTACTGTATACAGTCCACCTGGGCACTACACAGATTTGATCAAACAATTTGCTGATCTGAATTAGTACTGTTTGCAGATAAAGTCTTAATTGTTGATGATTTTCATCAAAATAATCCTGACCTCTGCATCCTGGCCAAATTTGCCCATTGCCCTCTGACCATCATGGCTTCCTAATCATCCCCATATAATGATTGGCTTCATCACTCTCCCTGCGTTCCATTCGGAAGGGCTCATCCCTATGCCCTAATCCCCTCAAAGGGTTTACCTTCCGGAGTGAGAGCTTAGAAGGGTTGAAGGGTGTAGAGGACCAAACAACTGCTTCTTGAAGTGCCCTTCTGCGTCATCATCCCGTGCCCACACGGAGACGCCGTCACTATGGCTGCCGTTGCATCATCCAGGTGGATGCTGCACACTGGTGGTGGATGAGGAGATCCCCCCTCACAATGTAAAGCGCTTCGAGTGCTTAGAAAAGCGCTATATAAATGTAATGAATTATTATTATTATTATTAATTACATATCAATATTTGCTGAGAAAAAAAACTGTAAATGCCCCAAATAAACAAATAAAAATATTAATTATTGTCATAGACAGGGGCATTGAATAGACAACACAAAAGGTGTTTTCAAAAAGTCAGTTTTTGGCCAGATACTTGTACTTTCAATTGAGAAAAGTTTTCAATGAGTATCTAAACTTTCACTTAAGTATAATTTTTGAGTAATATTTACACCAGTTTTTTTATTTCTGTTCAAAATATTTACAAATTTGTTAACCATATTGTGATATATCTGCTATTAACTTTATAATGATCATGGTATTTAATCAGGCTACGAGTTTCCACCATGATAGTTTACGCTGCTAATAAGAAAACTGTGTCAGACTTTTTAAAACCATATCTGTATTAGGAAGACTTCTCCTCGCTGTCCTTGGGATTCTGCTTGGTCAGTTCTGGTGTGTTCTGCATTTCAAACAGCAATAGATTAACTGTGTATTTTGAATGGAAGTTTTCTCTCGCATTCTACGCAATCATGTTGTGCTTTGGTTCACTCTTTATGTTGCATGTTGGGAAACATACATTGAGACACATCCACCATGTTCTGCATTTTGGATGACGATAGCTCAACTGTGCATTTTTGAATGACAGTTTTCTCATTCATGCTCTATGCAACAACACCCTTCAGTTGACCATAACATTGTAGTTATGACAAGGTGTGCCCCATATCCACCACATTCTGTGCTTTGGGTGACAGCTGTCCAACTGTCCATTTTTACACTCACAGTAGTTTTCCTGAGTAGTGAATGAGATCCTGCATGGCTTGCCATACTCCATTTCTGTAGAAACTTTCTTCATATGAAAATCTAAATTGTTATGGCGTGCATCAGAAAAAAACAGCTGCTTTGTCTGAGCATGGGATACTCACTGCAGTTGTCTTCATCGCTGCCATCAGGGCAATCTTTGAAACCATTACACTGGAAGCGGCCAATAATGCAGTGAACCCCGTTTGCACAAGCAAAGAATGTGGGTGCACACTTTGACCACCTTCACTGTGAGGAAGCAAAAGAGGGAGAGAGAGAAACAGAAAGAAAAAAGTAAGTCGTTTGCAAACACAAAAGGAGTACATACACAATTAGATAAGTTTCAAACACAGAGAATCTGATAACACTGCTATGCTACATTCTGTTTTGCTACAAAAAGGCAAAAGATGCAACAATGAAAATACATCTAATTAAAGATAACTGAAAATACACAATCTTTCAAACTACTTTGTTGAACTATTTAACTATTTGATGAGATCCATATCAGTTTAAACTAGTAAGCATAAACAATTCATTCTCTCTCTTGAGAACAAAGAAATAAAATTCAAGCAATTGAAAGCTGCTACATTTATTCAGACAAGAGCAATGAGTTTTTGTTTTTAATTAATTTACAATAGCAAGTCTTATTAGACTACATTTACATTGCAACACTGCACATATGTATTTCAACTGACTGTTTTTTTTTTATCTATGACAAGATATGCTGTACATCAGGTGTTCCCAATCCTGTTCATGGATATCCACTTTACTTCAAAGTTCAGTTCTAACCCTGCTCCAACACACCTGTTTGTGATTATGAAGTGTTTCTGAAGATCTCATTGGTCTGAAGTACAAACACTGCTAGCAAAAGGTGCTGTATAAACGGTCCATTTTATCGAACAGCGAGTCAGGTTTTTACAGCCGCTACTTCCTTGTTCCCAAGAAAGATGGCGGGCTCAGACCAATTCTTGATTTCAGACATCTGGATCATGCTCAGATCCATGCACAAATATTCCCAGAGGACTGGTTTCTGTCTGTGGATCTGAAAGATGCATACTTTCACATCCAAATAGCCCCCCATCACAATCTGTTCTTGAGATTCGCATTCGAGGGAGTGGCCTATCAGTACACAGTGCAACCATTCGGACTGTACCTGGCCCTTTGCACTTTTACAAAGTGCACAGAGATGGATCTTTCCCCTCTGAGACAGATGGGAATCCACATCTTGAACTACCTCAACGACTGGCTGGTGCTAGCCGAATCATAACGGGTACTTATCACTCACTGGTCTTGTTGCTTAACCATTTGGAGCATTTTGGGCTGAGAATCAACAATCAAGCCAAGAGTTTTCTGTCTCCCAGACAGCGAGTGTCCTTTCTGGGAACAGCTATAGACCCAGTTCAAATGCAAGCCTGGATTACGCCGGCATGCTCCCCGAACATTCAAATAGTGGTGGCATTTTTCAAGTTGGGGACTACGCATCCCCTCAGGGTGTTTCAGAGGTTGCTCGGCCTCATGTCGGCCACCTCCTCAGTGATTCCCCTGGGCCTGGTACACATATTCCAATATTGGCTCAAAACTCATGTTCCGTCCCACACCTGTGCCACTATTATGTGAGGTTAATCCATCGCTGCATCAAAGCTGTGGCCCCTTGGAAAACTCCTCGCCTGTTTCTATCAGCCGTATGGCCGTATGCCGTTTGGAACGACCTCCAGGAGGAAAGTAGTCAAGACGGACACCTCCTGTTTGGGCTGGGGCGCTCTGTACGAGGGCAATCTGGCGTTTGGCTCCTGGTCGATCCACGAGCAATGCCTGCACATTAACTGCCTCGAAATAATGGCTGTTTGACTGGCCCTGAAAACCTTCCTGCCAGCCTTAAACGGGCACCACGTCTTGGTCCGGTCGGACAACATGACTGTTGTAGCCTATATCCATCGCCAAAGTGGCCTTAGGTCACGTTCCCTTTACAGCAGGGGTGTCAAACTCATTTTCACTGAGGGCCACTCCCCCCACCTACAATCCCTGCCGGTACGAGACTCGAACCCACAACCTTTGGGTTACGAGTCCAACTCTCTAACCATTAGGCCTTCCCTTTTAAAGTCAAGTATCTTCAAACACACGTCATTACATTAACTTTGTTAAAACCTTTTTTTGTTACATTTATTGCACAACAAATAATTGTGAGCTGCTAAGAACGTGTGACAGATATGGCATGAGTCCGGTCTCATGAAAATGCGTATCAATAGCATGATTGTCTGTTTCTATTTGGCATGCGATTTATATGCAGAAATTTACTTTGCCAAAGAGGCCTTAGGTCACGTTCCCTTTACAGCAGGGGTGTCAAACTCATTTTCACTGAGGGCCACTTCAACATTATGGCTGCCATCAAAGGGCCGATTATAACTGTAAGACTGTACAAATGTTACTAACATATTGTTAAATAACTGTTTCTTTATTTTATTATTACTTATTTAAGTTACAAAATTTGCATAGACGTATTATATGTAATTGCTCTGTTATTTTAACATAAGTGACCCATACTTGGAATTAGAAGACTGTACAAATGTTACTAACATATTGTTAAATAACTGTCTCTTTATTTTATTATACTTATTTAAGTTACAAATACTGCATGCATTTGCATAGATGTAATATATGTAATTGCTCTGTTATTTTTTAAATAAATCCTTTTAATTTATCAGGTTAAGAAATCCAAATTACTCTATAAATCAAAGTAAATAATAAAGACAAGTATCATCAAACACAAGTCATTACATTAACTTTGTTAAAAACTTTTTTTGTTACATTTATGGCACAACAAATAATTGTGAGCTGCTAAGAACGTGTGACAGATATGGCATGAGTCCGGTCTCATGAAAATGCGTATCAATAGCATGATTGTCTGTTTCTATTTGGCATGCGATTTATATGCAGAAATTTACTTTGGCGTGCATATGATACGCACGTGTTTGTAGTAGAACAAAAATAAGTGGTGGTACTCAACCCCACTCCCCGACCCAAAAATAAATAAATACAAACTAAAGTACTAAAAAAGTACTTTTTAATTTTCATAATTCGCAATGAATGTATATAGTGCCACAATAAATAGTTAAATTCATTAATAATTGTTTGCAATTCAATTCACGTTTATTTGTATAGCACTTTTCATGATACACTGTTGCGAAGCAGCTTCACAGAAATGAACATTTCTACATTACATTTAGTAGTTTACAGCATTTCACAAGTCAATCTGCGATACCAAACAGGAACACAGGGGGATGCCAAAAGACCACTAAACGAGCTACCTTGACCTGACTGATCCAGATTTACTAAACCACTACTGCGTAAACTAAAACTCCTTCAGCCAGCATCCAGTATAAAACACTCGTGCTTTTAAGCTAAATAGCTTGCTGATTTTTTTTTACTGACATCTGTACGTGAGTACTATTATCTCCGCTATCTCTGATGACATCGGCCTGTTTTATCTGCATTAGCGCTGTTTTGAACTTACTGTTTGAATGCATTCGCTTACTGGATTCTTAGACTTTCCAGGACTTTACCGGTTGATCTGATCGCAAAAAACCTGCTTCTTTTCATTTTTATAATGTATTGTTTTCGTAAAAATGTACTTATTTAAATTAGTAATTATTATTTTATTACTCTACGCTAGGGTGACCACCTGGCTATAGATGTGTTGCAGGACAGTAGATGTGATTTTACGGGACAATGCGGGACATGTGCGAAACAGATACATTTATTACTGTTATGCTATGTAAATAGGCTACTGATTTACATCGTTGGCATATATGCGCCAATTTTCTGCCGGTGGATACCCACACTCCAGGTTGCGTTTATTAAACTCGGGAGAGAAGATTTTTGAGTGCACACATGTAATGTCTGACTGATAGAGAGCGCGTCCGTTTTCTGTGAGAGTGAATGAATGGGAATCCACCTGCAAGCAGAGAGATTTGCGCTCGTGCATTTGATACGCTCTCGCATAGGCAATACGTGCTCTGGACATTTGTCATTAAAATAACTCCATAGAAACTGCCTCAAACTAACTATTAAAACGAGAAGAAAGTCGTGTCTGAAAGCTGCAATCGATTTTTTTTTTAATTTCTTAAATTAAAGGAGAAAGGCGGTGCTCGAGCACTTGATGAGGTCCGATTTATTCCTTTGAGCCTTCCACGCAGTCATCATCAACAGAAAACCCCCACACCCGTAATCCTAACCATTGCGTATCATATGCACACCAAAGTTAATTTCTGCGAATAAAAACAACGGCAAATAGAAACAGAAACTTGTGGTATTGGTACACACTTTCATAATTTATGATATAAAGCTGCATAGATTTTTATTTTAAGACAATCATATGCTCTCGCGGGCCACATAAAATGATGTGGCGGGCCGGAATAGGCCCACGGGCCTTGAGTTTGACACATGTGATATAGAGACTGTTCCCCGAATTAGCAAATACAAAAGATGTCCAAAACAATTTAAGGGTAACAATTTAATTGATGTTCAATTTGATGTTTGGCGACTGCTACAAGCTCTACTACAATGGCGAACGATCCACCCAGAATGGCATGGGAATCGCGGTCAGTGAAAAGCTGCGGGATAGCGTCGTCGAAGTCAGCCGGGTGTCCGACCGGCTTATGTCCATCAAGATCGCCTCCGGATCGACGTCGATGCAAGTTGTCTCGTGCTATGCCCCGCAAACTGGGTGCGTGACCGACGTTAAGGACGCGTTCTGGGAGAGCCTATAAGCCCATCTTCGATCAATCGACCCGGAAGAACGCCTGGTGCTTGGTGGAGACCTGAATGGACACGTCGGGTCGGAACGAGATGGATACAAGCGAGTACACGCAAGGGTATGGCGGGCAATGACGACTGCGCCGAGGCCCACGATCTTGCTGTGGCCAACACCTTCTTCACGAATAGACTGGCGCATCTAATCACCTACAGCAGCGGTGGAAGAACGACCCAGATCGATTATTGGATGCTCAGACGGCGCGACCTGAAACTGGCAACCAACGCTAAGGTGACCTCGTCAGATAACATTGGCCCACAACACCGGCTCCTTGTTATGGACATCCAATTGGACCTCGGACAGCATCGGCGAGCGTGGACGACCGGGACAGAGCGGATCAAGTGGTGGAAGCTCCCTGAAAACAAGGATCAACTAAGGGGCTCCCTCAGACTCAACGATGTGGACCTTGACCAGGTGGTGGATGCCATCTGGAGCAACGTGGTAGGCCGAATCCACGAAGCAGCGAGTTGCGCCCTTGGAAAGACGAAGCCGGGAAAGCGGATGATAGACAAGCAAATTTGGTGGTGGAACGACAAAGTG
>NW_015540852.1:495961-500926 GCF_001515605.1 Sinocyclocheilus anshuiensis | reverse complement strand
CGCATAGGCAATATGTGCTCTGGACATTTGTCATTAAAATAACTCCATAGAAACTGCCTCAAACTAACTATTAAAACGAGAAGAAAGTCGTGTCTGAAAGCTGCAATCGATTTTTTTTTTAATTTCTTAAATTAAAGGAGAAAGGCGGTGCTCGAGCACTTGATGAGGTCCGATTTATTCCTTTGAGCCTTCCACGCAGTCATCATCAACAGAAAACCCCCACACCCGTAATCCTAACCATTGCGTATCATATGCACACCAAAGTTAATTTCTGCGAATAAAAACAACGGCAAATAGAAACAGAAACTTGTGGTATTGGTACACACTTTCATAATTTATGATATAAAGCTGCATAGATTTTTATTTTAAGACAATCATATGCTCTCGCGGGCCACATAAAATGATGTGGCGTGCCTTGAGTTTGACACATGTGCTTTACAGGATGATTCAGCGTCTCCTGCTTTGGGCACAGAGCAAACCTTTGGGCACAGAGCAAACTCATCTCACTAGGAAAGGTTCATGCCAGGCAAACTGAACCAGGGAGCGGATATGTGGTCCAGAGACAATGTGGCTCCGGGGGAAAGGAGACTACATCCCCAGTCTGTTCAGATGATTTGGTCAGTCATCGGCAAGGCAGAGGTGGGCCTCTTCGCCTCCGAAGACAACTGTCACTACCCAATCTACTTTTCAAGACAACGGGATGCTCTGGCCCACAATTGGCCCAACACCCATTTATTTGCTTTCCCTCCGATTGCCTTGCTATCTCAGGTTATCAGGCGAGTCAGGGAAACAAAATGTGCTTTCCTCCTTGTGGACCCACTCTGGAGGAACCAAGTTTGGTTCCCAGAGATGATCCAGCTGCTGTCTGCAGCCCTGTGGTCAATACCACTGAGGAGAGACCTTCTCTCCCAAGCGCAGGGCAAAATTTGGCACCCCCAGCCGGAGCTGTGGCGCCTTAATGTCTGGCCCCTCAACGGGAGCCTAATCAGCTCCCCGCTAGAGTCACTAACCCCATTTTACAGGCTAGAGCTCCGTCTACAAGACGTCTCTATGCCCTTAAGTGGTCAGTCTTCAGTGACTGGTGTTCAGTACGAAGCTTGCCTGTCAGCACTTCCTGTCTTGAGTTTGGATCCAACGACTGTAAAGATGTTCTTCAACCGTGCAGCTCTAAGTCGTTCAGGCAACCTCTGAAACACCCTGAGGGGATGTGTAGTCCCCAACTTGAACGATGCCACAACTCTTTGAATGTTCAGGAAGCATTCTAGCGTAATCCAACCTAAGGTGCTCTCAACTCTGTTCAGAGCCCAGGTGATTTCCTTGTTAGCACGCAGATGGCAAGCTCGGTTCCAGCTTATTGTGCCCTGTTCGGACACTCAGAGTATATGTTGAGCGCTCTAAGTCGTTCAGACAAACGGAGCAGCTCTTTGTGTGCTTTGGAGGCCGCTCTAAAGGGCTGCTGGTTACAAAGCAGATACTATCTCACTGGATAGTAGATGCTAGAGCCCTGGCTTACGCCTCAGCTGGCTCGCAATGCCCTATAGGTGGCTACATGTTAAAGGATTTTTGCGGCCGCCGACTGGTCGTCGCCGTCTAGATTTGTTATAAGTCTAAACTTATAATTTAGACGTCCCTGCCCTGCAGGTGCGGATCTTATCTGCTTAATATCTACCCATTTCCCCCCTCGGGTGGAAGGGCTATGTCATGTAGACCTCAGACTATACTTGGGTCTCTTCTGTAGATCAGACTTATGGAGCCCTCGATGAGTGTTCCTGGGTTGAGCTTGTAGAAGTAGGCTTAGTTCTTCTTCTGCTCATAGCACGGCGCTACTGGATGCATTCCCCATAGTCGTCAAGACGATGCAACGAAAGTTACCTTTCGATAGGGAATGCTCAGGTTACTAACATAACCTTGGTTCCCTGAGATAAGGGAACGAGCGTTGCGTTACTAACCGTGCTATAAGCTGCATGCGAATCGAGTGATTCTGATGAGATGACACTCTGAGCCAGTTTATATATCCAGGCGGCCCCACCCATTTTGGCGGGATTGAGATGACGCAAGGCTCGTTCCCTTTTCTCAGGGAACCGAGGTTATGTTAGTAACCAGAGCGTTTCCGAGGGTTTGACTGCATGATTAGTTACTTACAGTCTGTGAAGTTTTTTATGGCTGATGTTGTAAAATTTGTTAAATCACCTTCGTATGTTCAATTAAATAAATGCACAAAAGAGCAGCTTTTGAGAATCGTAGAGCATTATGAAATTAAAATTAGTTATAAGAGATTAAAAGAAAGTAGTATTAAAATTGAGTTGAAAAATAAGTTAATTGAAAAGGGAAATTTTTCAGCTGAAATGGAGCAAACTCAAGATGTGCAGGTGCAAAGCTTATCTACTTCACAGTCTGTTTTAACTTTTGATCAACAAAAAGAGTTATTGTTGTTAAAAATGGACCATGAAAGAATGAAACAACAATCTGAACAAGGTAGGCTTGAGTTAGAAAAAGCAAAAATGGAGCTGGAGTATTTAAAACACAAACTGTTAAAGGAAGGTAAGATAGACACAGATAGCTCAGTGGAGTCGGGTGCTTGTGGAGGGTTCCCACTGCATCAAAATTTAAAAATTGTTCCTAAATTCAATGAAGATGATCCAGATGTCTTTTTTACTTTCTTTGAATGTGTCTCTGAAATACAAGGTTGGTCTAAAACAAACTGTGTGTTCTTGCTGCAGTACGTGTTAGTTGGTAAAGTGCAGTCTTTTTCTGCTGATGAATGCAAAGATTATGATGCTGTTAAATCTGCAGCATTGAAAGTGTATGAGTGTGTGCCTGAAACATATTGACAACATTTTAGGTCATGTAAGAGGATTCCAGGTCAGACTCGTTTAGAGTTTGTGCGGGATTTTAGAGTTTGTGCGACATGTTACTCGTTGGTGTGGACGCAGGAGGCTTCGTCATTGGCTGACAATTTTGTGCTCACTCACAGGAGTACTGCTGTTGATTGGCGGGCACGTGAGGAAGTGAGCGCAAGTCGTTTTACAAATACCACTTCACAGTGTGGTCATGTTTCTTCAAGCAAATTTGATCCATCTAAAATGTGTAATTATTGTCGTGGAAAAGGACACTGGAAAGCTGACTGTTTTGACCTTAAAAATAAAAATAAACGCACTGACATAAATAAATTTAAGCCTACTGCCGTGGCCAATTCTGTTCACTTAAGTGATGATGAGCCTGAGATTAAACTTCCTAATGACTGCTTGTCCACTTATGCTCCTTTCATATCAGAAAGCTGCGGAAATTCCTATTAAAATTTTGCGTGACACAGGAGCTGTGGATTCTTTAATTTTAGAGTCCATTTTGCTGTTTTCCTCACAATCTGAAACTGGTGATAGTGTGTTAGTTTGAGGAATGGTTTTGAATACACTAACAGTTCCTTTACATAAAGTTAAGCTTCACTCTGATTTAGTGACTAGTGAAGTAGTGCTAGAATTGCATCCTGTTTTACCGATTGAGGGTGTTAATCTTATTTTAGGAAAGAAATTAGCAGGAGTCCTATTTAGGGTTTAGCCCAATGTATCTTCTTCTCCTAGTCTGTCTGAGGGGGAGTTGCTTCAGGAATTTACAAAAGGAGACCCTGTGGCTGTTGCAACTCGAGCTATGTCTAAAAATGCTGAGCGTGAACAGACAGATAAAAATAAGAGTGTCAAAGGCAGCGGTTTTTCTTCCTATACCCGACTTGTCTGATCTGTCTTTTGCTTTCTCCACAGATAAGTTGAGTAGAAAACAACATTCAGATGATTTTTTAGCTGAATTTTTTTACTGCTGCTCTTTGTGACCGTGAAGTACCTGATGTTGCCAGAGGATACTATGTGCAGGACGGACTCTTGCTGAGGAAGTGGAGTCCTCATGTCAACGATTTTGTTGGTGATCCTATTGTTCAAGTGGTTGTTCCCAGAAATTTTGTCCTACTGTTTTGGAAGTTGCACATAAAAAAAAAAAACAATCATCCTGGTGCTCTCTACCATGTTCAAAGTCGGGAAGCAAATATCTGCTTACTGTCATGTCCCAGCAAACATTGGTCCGACGGCAACGTCAGTTAACTTCTATTACCTAAATGAAATCAATATTTGGTGTGAGCATCCTTTGTGTTTAAAGCAGGTTTTGCCCTCGGTGCACTTGAGCAGAGTTTCTCAGGAGCTTTGCAGGTAGGTTTCTTGGATATGCTATTTACCCATCATACATATAAAGTTTAAGACATCATCTAACTCCTTATTGTCAGACATATCAGAACGGAAAAGAACCTAACTGATGGAAATACTACAGAGCTGGTGTATTTATTTATATTAAGCCACGCTGCAGGTGCATGTTATTGTTGATTTTATTATTATTATTTTATTTTTTTTAAATATTCATATTCTCTTTCCTCAGATGCTGTGAAGAGGTGAAGCCCAAATGATACAGACTCAGACATGGATGCAGCAGTGCCAGAACACCTGAAGCATGCTCCAGGAAGTGCTGGGGCTTGTGGATATAAAAAATTAGCCATAAACAACTTTCACAAACTCTAAAAACATTTACACATGTGTTAACCATTATACAGTATTTTTGTTGTTTACTTGTTTGATTTATGGCTGTTTAACAATAATGCAAGACTGTTGGGGGGAAAAAATAGTACTGCCACAGCTCTGACTTCCATGCATCAATGGTGGAACACATGAACCTCACTCCTGGAAGAGCTGGTGTTTGTGGACCAAGAAAATGAGTAAACATTTTGGATTTTTTTTTCTTTTGTTGAAAGACTCTAAAAATAGTTACATATGTATTCAGTGTGCTCCCGTACTTCTGTTATTTTCTTGTTTGATTAATGGCTGCTTAGCATTAATGTAAAAATGCTAGAGAAAATGCCATTGCCATAGACTCAGACTTAACCACACTCTACTATTTTTATTTTCTTGTTTGAATAGTAGCTGTTTAACA
>NW_015540852.1:480630-489830 GCF_001515605.1 Sinocyclocheilus anshuiensis | reverse complement strand
ACAGCGAAGTGTTGAGCCCCAGCTGGACCAGTTTGTGAATGAGCTGTTGAGGGATGATTGTGTTGAATGCTGAACTGAAGTCTATGAACAGCATTCTGACGTATGAACAGCATTCTGACGTATGAGAACTTTCACAAACTCTAAAAACATTTACACATGTGTTAACCATTATACAGTATTTTTGTTGTTTACTTGTTTGATTTATGGCTGTTTAACAATAATGCAAGACTGTTGGGGGGAAAAAAATAGTACTGCCACAGCTCTGACTTCCATGCATCAATGGTGGAACACATGAACCTCACTCCTGGAAGAGCTGGTGTTTGTGGACCAAGAAAATGAGTAAACATTTTGATTTTTTTTTTTCTTTTGTTGAAAGACTCTAAAAATAGTTACATATGTATTCACTGTGCTCCCGTACTTCTGTTATTTTCTTGTTTGATTAATGGCTGCTTAGCATTAATGTAAAAATGTTAGAGAAAATGCCATTGCCATAGACTCAGACTTAACCACATTCTACTATTTTTATTTTCTTGTTTGAATAGTAGCTGTTTAACAAATGGAATAAAATTTTTTAATGTAGTATTCACAATAAAATATGTGGTAAATTAGAACACTCTTCTTTTTACTTTAGTCCACAAATGTGTTATTGTTTGTGATACGTGTGATTAAAACGTTTTATAGACGTTCAGGTCTGACTGGACCGATTTTGGACCTTTTTAGAACATTGGTCAAATTCAGATGTGCCTTTCACGATGTTGCACAATGGGTGTGTGATTATTTTATATGCAGGCTTATACTTAAATTATGCAGCAACACATCTTATAAACATCCAGAAGATGACACATTTAGACGTCCAGGGACGTGCAGAAAAGACGTGTAATTCGCGGACAGAAGACGTCAAAGACGTCGGTTCAATTTTAAGTTTGGATATATTTTTCAACCATGACGGGACGTGTCAGAGGGACGTCTTTTCAACGGTCATTAAACGTCCAAATGTTTGCTGGGGTGTCTGGCAACACGTTTCCCTTCTGCCTATCCGTTGTGTACAATTACATCACGGTCAAATGTAAGAGCATTGTTGCAGATTATGTCAATATTTGGCATTCCTAAGAATCATTCAGAGGGCTGAAGGTACAAACCTTACCTCTCATCTTTTCCAACAAGTCTTGAAACAGCTAAGAATTAAGCATAATATCTCTAGTGTGTATCATGCACAAAGCCAAGGAGCGTTGGAGAGATTTCATCAAACTTTGAAATCTCTCCTTCGTGCTTACTGTGTGCAGCTGGATAGAGACTGAGAGGAGCGTAACACACCGAGTAACACACACTTGCACGTTGTCCTCATTAGCGGCAACATGCTGCTCCAACAAGTTAACTTGATCTCCAAAAGTACTTACAGAATTCTGAATGCTGCACAAACTACTATGAATGGATTTTACATAAAAATGAGTCAGCATCACTCTTGATCTGTTGAATAGTAGTAGAAGGCATCCGTCTGTCTAGGGAGACAATGGTAGCACCCTGTCCTGTTTGTTCAGTTTTGTGGAGAGCAGCGTTTGATGTGGCTCAGCAGTCCGATTCTAGCCTGACAGTCTTTGCCACAGGTGTTACACACGAAATCGGACGGCTGGTAGGAGGTTTGGTTCTGCTGCCTCTGTTTCCTCCATTGTCGTTGCGGGTGTAAACAAACAATTAGCTGCTAACTTATTGAAAAACAATTCAATTTAATTACTTCTGAGTATATTATCATTTGTATTTTGCTGGACAAAAAAACTCAAATGTAATTTGTAATTAAATACTTTTGAGAGACATTATTTTGTATTTGAAATACTTAAGTAGGTAATTTTATTCTCAGATTATGGACTACTTGCACTGAGCCTTGTGACGCACTGACGTTTTGAAATAATACAGCTCAGTTATTTCCGGTTATGTATATTTACAATGGGCCGTAATCATCTAGTTGACTTAAATGCCTATTAAAATGATAGTCTGATGATTTCAAAATCCGGACATTTTCAGAGACAGGAGAAGAGATATTCTAATGATTACTGTATGCATAATTTTCCAAACTCAATGGAATGTGAAGTTTTAATCCAACATAAACCGATCTGATAAAGCAGTGGCTGGTAAACATATGTAATTGTTTCACCACAGGGTGTCAGTGCTCTAAACTAGTAATCGCGACGCTGCAGTGTATGTGAGATCTGATGAATTAAGGTTAGAATGATCCTTTATTTATCTGTATTAAATATGTTTAAAAAATATGTATGTAAATATGTCACTATTCTGTGTCATATTTCATTCACAGCCATTTCACTGTATGCAATGCCAAAATATGAATATTCAAAGTAGTGGCACTGTCAATGCGTTACTGTTAAAAATGAATTAAATGTTTAACATCGTTAAATTTATTTAAGGCAGTTGCCACACATTCATTCAACCATTTTAAACATTGGAATAGGAGCACCAACGCACACAAGCAATAATGCTCTTACGAAAATCAGCCATGGTTCTACTACAAAAAAAAAACAAAAAAAATTGTGATTGTAGTTAAACCATAATAAATAACAAATAAACCCAGGTTTTGCTACATTAACCATAGTTTAACCATAGTGTTTAAATTTGGTTATACAAAAAAAAAAACATGGTTACTACACTATTACTATAGTAAAACCATGGTTATATTTCATAAGGGTGTTTATCAGTCAAATTCAATTAAAACTGTAAATTCAACAGGTATGAAATATGATCAGTAAGAGAAAAATGTGAAGCGCTGGACCTCGGCAGGTTAGTTGGGAAATATATTTATTTATTATTCAGAATGCTGATTTGGAAGAGTAATATATTCAAAGGAACATTTCAGCAAGTTGAAGATAATTCATGGTAACACAGAATATGACATAAATTATTTTTTTTTAAATTGCCAGCCCTAAAACGTAGTAATAATCTGCTTTCTCGTGAGAAACAGTAGTGCCAGGGAACTGGAGAGAGATGAGGCGAGGGCTCAAATGCAGGAAGTCTGGGCTCTTTATTAATGATAAAAACAAAACTAACAAAAACCACCCCAAGGGGGAAAAACAGACAGGAAGGCCAGAAACAAGACAACACATTCACAAGAAACTCGGACATTAAACAACGAAACAGCACAGGACTGCAGACACAAGGAGAATAAATAGGGAGACAAACGAGGAGGGTAATGAGGGAGACACAGGTGGAGGCAGCGCAGGCAGAGCTCCTGACCACCATGGCTGAGCAGATCCACTGGCCGGAGTAGGCTCTGGAGCAGAATCGTGAACTGGTGTGGATCCTTAGAGTGGACTCTGAAGGCTCCTGGACTGGAGCAGGTTCTTGAGTGGACTCTGAAGGCTTCCGGACTGGAGCAGGTTCTTGAGCGGACTCTGAGAGCTCTTGGACTGGAGCAGGCTCTGGAGTGGACTCTGAAGTCTCCTGGACTGGAGCAGGTTCTTGAGTGGACTCTGAAGGCTCCTAGGAAGCCAGAGCAAACTCTGAAGCGGCCCATGCCCGTAGAACAGCCCTGAGGTGAAAGGCGAAGACAGCCTTCTTGACGATGGCAGCAGCGAAATCGGGTGGCTCTGTAGCAGCCTCCATGGCCGAGATAAGGAGAGCGGGTCGCTCAGTGATGGCCTTCGTGGCGGCAGCAGTGAAATCGGGCAGCTCTGTAGCGGCCTCCATGGCCGAGACAAGGAGAGTGGGCTGCTCAGTGACCTCAGAAGCCACCGAATATAGGACCACCTGAGTCAGGTCCTCCAGGGCCACCGGACAAGGGACCACCGGAGCTGGGTCCTCCAGGACCTCCAGGACTAGGGACCACTGCAGTGATGCCAGCTGCTCGCACTAACAATAGAGGTGGGTCCGCCAAACTGGAAACTAGTCCCAAACCCCTTGGGCCCCCCTTGGGCCCCCCTTGTGAAGGGGTTCCAGACTGGCAGCCATCTTGTGGAGAAGCTCTGGAAAGGCAGCCATGAAGAGAAGAGACTCTGGAGTGGTGGCCATGACAGAACGAGACACTGGAGTGGCAGCCATGACGGGACGATACACTGGAGTGGCGGCCATGTTATGAAGAGGCACCACATGAGAAGGTACATCTAGCTCCAGAACTGATTGTCTTTCCCTGTTGGCAAGAAAGTCCACAAACGGCCCAAAAGCCAGGTGCTCTGTGCCGAACCTCCTCCAGGTGCTGATGGACTCATTAAGGGCATAGTTGAACAGGCCCTTGAGAGCCGCATCATTGTAGTCCAGCCCCTCAGCAGCACTCCTGAACTCCATGGCAAATTCCCTCAGGTCAGTCCCCTGTTGACGGAGGGAACTTAACCTCCTAGGGTCTGCAAAGGTGCCGGCGGGAGCGCTTGCATTTTTTCCTGATAACAGTGAAGAGAACTTAAAATGCTCCATCATTTTTGATCGTGCACATAAGTGTAATACATCATTTGAATCTGTGAAGGGTCTACTTTCATTTGTGTACATTCACAAAAGCAACAGAATATTTTGCTTTTGTATAATAAAGAAAATAATCAGGGTGCGCTTTCAGCCGTCTCAGTCTCCACGAATAGCTTTCTGAAACTTGTCACTAAAATGAACCCAAACTCAGTGAATATTTGACACACAGACATGAGAAATATATCTATGGAAAGCTTGAAGAGTCTACTTTTAAATGAAGTAAGTCTTATCGAAAACAAATATTACGTGATAAAGTAATCCGTATGAAACCTACGCGAGGTCCAGTTTTTCCCATCTGAGCTCATTATCTGTAATGTGACCATGCCCACGCTCACACTCTTCATATGATAATCATCCACGTGAGACGTGCGCACATATAACATCACCTCCATAAACAAAGAAGCAAGATTCATCAAGTTAATTTCGGCAAGTTTTCGTTCCTGGAAGAAGACGCGCTGTGAGGAATAAGCCAGAATTTACCTCAGAAGAAGAACACGATGTGACGCGCGGCTCAAGCAGCGGAGGAGATCCTTTTTTGATGAGTAAGTCATTGTTTATTACTTGCATTAGTTGTTACTGTGTTATTGTGACATAACTTGAACACATTTTACTAGTTAGACTTTTCCCAAACTATAATTCTCTACTAAATGTATGAAATCAAGTGAAACATTTTGGAATATGTTTCATTTTATTGCATCTAAATGTCTCACGACACCAGGAAGTTTTTAATGTTCTATAAAACATAAAACAATACGATATAAAAGTAATACGGAAGTTTACACTGTAACTCTGTGAATGTTAGAGTCTAAGAATGTTTAGACCAATCTTTACTATTAAATAATCTGTTCATGAATATATGTAGATGTTTATAACGTGCTTAATAATTTAGTTTCTCAGATATAAAATGTTTTTGTATTGTATAATTCATACAAAGCATGCTTGTGTTTATGACTACAAAATCATGTTTTTTTTTTATAATTTTTTTTTTATGAGTGGGCAATATTAGTGATTGCTAATGTAAAAAATATAGTTGCTCCTGGTATAAACATGCTAATAGATGTGCTTTTTTTTTTTTTTTAGGTGATCAGATACCTTGAAGACTTTACTTAAAACTGTTTTTCTAATCAGGGTCGGCCTTACCCATTAGGCAAAGGTAGGCGACCGCCTTGGGCCCCCTAAAATGATTTTCATATAGGCTACAAAATGTGCATTAAGAGCTGACATGCGAACGGTTGCTGTTTATGGTGTTTATTACCATGATAACCGTCTGCGTATCTGAGTTGAATGTGCTTCTTGTGTATCCTGCTTGTAGCAAATGAAAAAATCATGCATCTCAAGCTGTAATTAAATACTGAGAAACAGTGCGTATTATATGTTTATTGTTTTACATCCTGCTCATTGATGAGAAGGAACCAAGTAAAGGACACATACACAGCTACATTTTTGGTTGATATAATTCTATAATTTTTTTTATTTTCATTTTTTTCAGTTTCATTTAAATTTGTAGTTAAAATTACTACAGATAAATGCATTTTAACGTTTAGAATTAGACAGCCTTTGGAGTGTGTAGGCAATTGTGCAGAGCACAGGCACACAGCATTGGTCATCAGTGGACTTTCCTTGTCAATATAGGCTATATTTTTAAAAACTTTTCTTATTCTCACTAATTCAGGTTTTTATATCTCTGAAGGGAACCGAATGTCTTCAGAAATGTTTCGATGGCATTTTCATTCTATCTGACAAAGTAACATTTATGAGCTGAGCACTGCTTTGTTTACAGCCGTTACTGGGAAAACCTATTGATCTAGGTAAATGTGTGCAAATGTATAGGGCCCCATTCCTGTATTTTGCATGGGGCCCCCAATTCACTAAATCCGCCCCCTGTTTCTGAGAGTGCTGTACCAACATCAGAAGCTACTCAACTACATTGGCCTGATATGCTACACATCAAGTCATCCAATTTTATGAAGCGATGTAAGTGTTTTGTTTGCACAAAAAATGTATGAAATTTATTTCATTTATGAAAATATTATCCAAACACATGTCGTGGAACTCTAGTGAACACATAACTCACATGAGTCTTCTATCACATGAACACAACACAAATGCGTTGTGATGCTCTCATGAACACACAATATTTTTGAAAAAAAAGTTATAAATTGTTTTGTGAATTAGCAGAACTTGAACAGAGACATTATACAACACTCAACACGAATAACGCTTAATGTACCAAGATAGTGATAAAGACAAAATTGTAAAGCATTTACTATGTGCAAATACACATGAGCCCAAAATGTGAACGCAACATGTTTATTTATATGTTATGCATCTTCCTCTTATATAAAGAAAACACTTATAACACTTACACACTTATAACGTGTAATTATACGCTTTGCGTTAATATTCTGAGCTCATGTCTTTTAATATCACTGTCTCAGTACATCAAGCCAGCATTTTAAAATGCTAGAAAAATTAAGCGTTAGCGTTAGTTCCCACATCTAAGATAAGTGAATGCTGTTTTAATCCATATCGCTGTGTATATTACCTGGTCTGCTAATTGAAAAAAGCATATCTGCAGCAGCATTTACGCATCTGTGTTCATACAGCTGTAGCAACACGTAGTCTAGAGCATGTAATCGCACTGAGGACACGCCGATAGTTAAGGCCACGAGAACAAGTTTAAATGAAACAAGCATTCTCGTGTATGCGTTTCAACTGGGGTGCGCATGTTACACTTAAATATCATTAAGTACATTAATGATATCTGCCTTGTTCTGTTCTGTTAACCCTAGGGGGGTTATTATTGCTGCTCTCCCTGCTCATTCATGACAGGGCAGGGAGGTTTTTGCCCAGAACAGAACCATACCGCCAAACCAAACTTTATGCTAAGTATCTATCATTTTGACGATAGTGGTCCTGACAGAACTGTTAACAAGCTCCCAGGGATTAGATTTTGGTTCTCATTTATTGAAATAAATATAAAAAATCCAGTGTGTTCGTGTCTGTACGCAGTCAAAATACGCTGGAGCACGGGCACGAGGAAATGAGGAGACGTAGAGATTTTACAGAACGAGAGTCTTTTAATGACCCAATAGGGAGACACAGAGCACAAGGATGACGTTCACAACAAGTAGACCCGACAGAGGAGAAATGCACAGACAAGAACTTATAAACACAGGACAATTACCAAACACAGGTGCAGAGAATGACTAATTAACTAAATGAGGACAGGAACATGACCAAATAAGGGAACACAGGAATAGAAACGGGGTCAAAACATAACAAAACAGGTTCATGATCCTGACATATCGCCCCCCTCCCGGGAAGGTACGGGTGAGAACTTGGGAGGCGGCTCAGGAGGAGGACGGACACCCGTGAGGGGGCCGGCAGACAGAGACCGGGGAGGTGACGATGGAGGAAGGAGCCAGGGAGGAAACAGGAGGAACTTGGAGCAGGAGGAGCCAAGCAGGACCCAGGCCACAGCCATGATGGTGACCCACGGTGGAGCCGACGGAGGGAGGAGCCACGGAGAAGGAATGGCTGCCGACTCCAGGGGGCCGACCAACGGCGGCGGACTAGCTGGCGGCGGAGCCCGAGGCGGAGACGGAGAGCCAACGAGCCAGGGGGATGCCGAGGACCCAGGGGGCCAGGGCGGAGCCGAGGGCTCTGGCGACCGAGGCGAGGCGGAGATCTGCGGTGGAGCCGGAACGACTGAGGGCCAAGGTGGAGCTGGCGGGAGGGAGGAGCCCAACGGAGCTGGAAACTGATGAGTTGATTTGAGTTATTATATGCTGTTGTTATAGAATTTTAAATGGATGCTGAAGCTTTTAGGCCAGGTAGAATCTGAGATCTCTGATCCGTTCATTGCTCGCTTCTATGGCTGCAGTACGCTATGTTTGCTGCAAACTAGGCTGCCAATTCTAGTGGGTTTTCTGCAGAGTCCTGAGGCGATGGCGGGTCGATGCCCGACCAAGGCGGAGCCGGAGGGACGAGGGAGCCTGGTGGAGCTGGTGGATCGACGGGTGACAGTGGAGGTGAGGGAGCTAGGAGCCGAGGTGTAGCCGCTGGGTCTACGGGCCGAGGCGGAGTCCGGGCCTCGGAGGCTGGAGGCGGAGGTGAGGGCTGCTCCAGCCACGGCGACGATGGAGGATGGCAGACCCGCGGCACTCCCACTGTATTGATGGTGGGCTGAGGGCGAGCAGAGGGGCTGCCAGACGACAGCGGTGGAGGATGCAGGGGCAGGTGGGTGGGTGGACATTCGTGAGCCTCTAGGTTCTCAGGGCTGCCCTCTAGGATCAGAGCCCACTCCTGGCTGGACTGGGAAACGGGAGCCCCCTCAGGGCTGGACGGAACCAGTGGAGACGAAGGAGAGAGGAAAGGGGGCAGTCTGCATCTGTTTCCCAGTCTATCAGGTCCCCTTCTAAGTCTAGCAGTCCCAGATGTATAATTAGCTCACCCTCAGCCATGGAGCAGTGGGCGGAGCTCCACTCCACACTCTCACCGTCCATGGCTTGCTTCCTCGCGGTGGGCACTGTCGCCGGCTCTCGCACCTGGTCTGACGGGTGGTGCTCCACATCCGGGGCGATCCTCTGCTCAGTCGCTCGGCATTGCGCTGGCTCGTAGATCGCGGCGGGAATTGTCTCTTCATCATCGGTGGGCTTGGGCTTTAACTCCGAACAGTGGGGAGATGGTGGGCTGGGCTCTGGGTCCGGAGTGGATCTGGCGAGATCATCCTCAGGAGT
>NW_015540852.1:480267-480567 GCF_001515605.1 Sinocyclocheilus anshuiensis | reverse complement strand
AGTGGATCTGGCGATCCGTTTCTCACCAGAGTCCACTCCACGAAGGTGGCGAAATCCTCTCGAGGACCATCTTTGGATGACGGCGCTCTGCTCAGGAACAGAAACAGGGGCAAAACATAACAAAATAGGTCCATGATCCTGACATACGCTGAATGTGATCCACAATCTCTGATTGTCCTCCGTGGCCATGGAAAATGAGTATTTACAATGACAACAATTATACTTAGTCACTGAAACGTTTACAACAAAGAAATTAAAGGGGTCATATGATGTGATTTCAATTTTCCCTTTCTCTTTGAA
>NW_015540852.1:463477-480081 GCF_001515605.1 Sinocyclocheilus anshuiensis | reverse complement strand
CTTGTTGTTTGTCATTTCTCCGATCACAAATGCAGACATGGTTTTATGTTTACGCGGCGCGATGCAACGTAACGTGTAAAAAGACAGTATAAGTCATTATAATCCGTAATTATGTCCCCACTGGATGCAACAAATGCCTCGTTTGTAATGGGTTTTCATGTTTTTGAATCGTCGCTCCGGCTGGACAGGGCATCACAGTATGTTAAGGGGCATAACATTTCCGTCGCACGCTTGAGGTATTCGGCCAATCACAACGCACTGGATAGCTGGCCAATCAGAGCACACCTCGCTTTTCAGACTGATGAGCTTTGTAAAAATCGATGCGTTTCAGAAAGGCGGGGCATAGAGGAGAAACAATAATGTACAGTATGTGGAAAATGTGTTTTTTTTTGTTTTTTTTTTTTTACTTTAAACCGCATAAACATTTCTTTACACCAAATACTCAAAATAATGTTCTTTTTAGCAACATCATATGACCCCTTTAATGGACTTCTGTCAGCTTGTTGAACAAATACTTTTATTTAAATATCCTACATATGATGACTGAATTTCTGTTTCTGTTTTCATCATAATCAAATCAACACTGTAAACGAAATTCTACAAAACCTAAGTGAAAAAATCTAATTATCACGCAAAGCGATAAAATGGCTTCTCTTCCCTGCAATTGATATAATGAAGAATGTGAATATTTAACTTCAAGGTAAACCCATAGAAAAGATAAACGGGTATCTGTATTAATTTCAGCATTTGTAGCAGAGGGCGATCCTCCCAGAATGGCGGCAGAGCCCCAGCATCCACGTGATGTATCTTCACATTCTCTATAGCAGGATGCTTTTGTCCATATCAGGGATTTCCTGCAAGTCATAAGTTATTACTTCTATGAGTCTGTTTTGGACTTTCTTTGCGAGAGCGCCAAAGCCACAAGAAGGCAATGATCTAACTGAAATTCAATGACGTCAAGGCTGTAATGTGATTGTTATTAAGGCACACGTGATCCAAGTTGACCGTTACGCTTTCTGCAATAGTAAGGCCCCGTGTCCACCAAAGCGTATTTTTAACTCCGCACTCATCCTTCAGCCAACGTCCAACTGGCCTCCCCAAGATATCACTCCGGACGACTATTAGACCTTCAGCAAATCAAAAACCTTGCAACGACCCCACACCGAAGGGAACCCCAACATATTTAATCCACAGATTAAACCTCCTAACACAGGAAACGCAAGTAAAACCTCCAGATTCAAGCTGAACTGGTGCATTTAATATAAAGTTTAATAGCCTCATTGAGAAACTCAGTGCGAGGGTTAATTAAATGTTTGATGGTAGTTCAGGTCTAAGAAATTGCATATATTCCTATAAACTGGGAAATTCACATTTTCCCTCTCTTAAACTCCTTCTTTCCTCACTTTCTTTCTTTCTGCAACTTGTGTGAATGTGTTAGTGCATGCGTTTGTGTTCGATTAGTTTAGTTTAGATTTGTCCAATAAAGTCTTATTTATATTGAAAAGAGAAGTATCTTGTGTTTTGTGCTTACAAATGAATGTCTCAAACTGCGATCTTGTTACCGTGCTAATAAATAGTGTTTTCACTATACTTTGGATATTAATATCGATTTCAGAGTTGATGCTATACTGCCCATTCAATGAATCGCTGGCCAATTCAGTTGATCAGCCATAAAACAGTAATTCTGTCAAAATTCCCTATAAATATCGTAATTAAATCCCTTTGAACTAAATTTACCTGTTTCCCTTACATATCTTTTTATAATTTTGTTAATAAAATACCTTTTATTACACTGGTGTTGATATTACAGTAAGATGCTCTACAAGTTACAAGTTTTTGATATCTTATGTCTGAAATCCTTCAGACTGGTCATATGACAAACTCCCAACAATTTATATTTATTCAACAATAGTTCTTGATTAAATGGTATGGGTAGAGTCCTTAGCTGGTGCTGCAAAATAATACAATGAAGCAGTCATCTGACTCACCTCACCTAAGTGAAGTGTGACCAAAACTCACAATATTAATTTGTGTTCCACTGCATTCTGGTGCCCAGTTGTGAGAGAAAAAAACATGTGGAAACCATGTGAGCCAAATCTCTACATTGTCATATTAATTCTACTACATCAGTTCATTCTTACAGCTAATACCAAAATGTATCACAATTAAATATTGAGCTACTCGTTACATATGCAATGTTTTTGTGAGCCAAGGCAGACATAAAAATTAAAATTTATTCAGCTCCGTGTGGACTCTACTGTGCAGGGAAGGTAAGACTTACGGCAACCCTTCTCGTCGCTCTTGTCGAAGCAGTCTGGAAAGCCGTCACACTGCCAACCTCCAGGAATACATTCACCATCACTGCACATAAAATTTCCTGGAATGTTGCACTCTGTTGTAAAGTTGTTTCCAGGTAGAAGCTGGCAATCTATGGAAAAGAGACAATTGTATTTATAAATATTGAAGATCTATTAAAGATTATACAACTGGTGAAAGGATTCTAGAAACCACATTCAAGACACAATTGTAAGATAATTGTAAGACAAAAAACTTTGAGTAGTTTAGTCTCTTAATTTATCTTATTTAAAGCACCACTGCTACAGCCATGCAAACAGTGCATGACCACAAATTGACCACTCATTGACCACCCTCAAAAATACATTTTAAAGACAATAATTGTCACTTGTGCCCTGTCCAGAGATATTAACCCACTGGATGTGTTTTTGGAATCTGGAGATAATTTAAAATGCTCTCATGTTTGTGCTTATTTCAGTTACAGAGTACATATTAACGGCTCAAGTCTGATTAAACTATTCAGTACAATAATGTGAGCAACATTTTTTTAAGCAAGTTTGGTTAGTAAAATCTATGTATAATATAATAAATGTATTTTAAACCATTTGTGTACTTACCAGCATATATATATATATATATATATACACACACACACAGTACAGTCAAACCAAAATTATTCAGGCACCAGATATAATTTTGATATTTTTTTTACTAGTGGGTGCAGGTCATAGTTCATTCATGTAAGTGAGGATAGCAAAATAATGAAAAAAAAAATTTGATAAAAATTTGGTACCAAAAATTATTCAGACACGTTGACCTGACCATATTTTGCTTAAGTGTTATCTGACATTATGATGATGAATATGTTCCAAAACAGTTTAACTCTGAGTTTTTGTCATATTTTATTACCATTTTCTAAACTATAGCGAATAAACTGTGAAATGTTGAAGGTGTCTGAATAAATTTTGGTTTGACTGTGTATATATATATGTATATATGTGTATATGTGTGTATATATATATATATATGTATATATGTATGTGTGTGTGTGTATATATATCTGTGTGTATGTATATGTGTGTATATATATATATATATATATGTGTGTGTGGATGGGTTATATACAGAAATCTAAGTTATACACAGAAATTGCACAAAGAACACTCCCTTTATCAAGTCGCAGTTCAAGCTCACTGAATGAGTGAAACAATAATACAAACTGTCTGTACTGTACAATTAATCTCTTACTTACATTGTGTTAATACTTTGATTATAACGAAATGATTCGCAAGCATGCCAAACTCACACTGAACAAACTCTGGCATATTGAGTGGATTTTGACTTAAAAGCCCCTGACTGACCATTTCACACACTCAGTGAATTCTGTGATTGGCTACAATTGTATGTTATTGTGTATTATATGTTTATAATTGTTTTAAATGCTGCTTACTCATTTATGAGAAGGAACCAAGTAGAGGACACATCTACTTTTTTGGCTGATATAATCCTTAGGTGTGTAAATATAATTGCCGTTTCATTATTTTTTCAGTTTTATTTAAATTTGTAGTTAAAATAACTAAAAATAAATGTATTTTAAAGTTTAGAATTAGACAGCCTTTGCACACAGGCTTACGCTGGTAACTCATCAAGAAAAGTGACTTTCCTCATCAATATAGGCTATATTTTTTCACACTTTTCTCATTCTATATTTCTGCCGTTCCAAAAGCGCCTCCTACTGGCAGAGAATGAATGTTCATTTTCAATCCAGTCTGTAGTTTTTGTTCAGATCAATGCGAAAATCCACCCACATAACCCCGTTTTAAATTAATATAATAATGTATACTTCTGACTCACCCCTGGTTTAAACGCTCAGTTGAGAGGTTTATTATTTTATAATTTATTTTGTTTTTGTGAAAACCTGCATCTCAACTGTAAATCTGTTGCTATTTTGTTGTCTATGCAGTGAGTGTTTCGTGCATTCTGGTCTTTCCTGTCACAACATAATTGCATCCAAGACTTTCACTTTGATACTTGTGTATATGCTATAGTGACAATAAAAAATGTAAATTTATTTGAATTAATTCATGTTTTAATTTACATTCATTCAACTGGTTTATAACACTTGAAAGAGTTGGTGATTATTAAAAATGTATTTCCAATTTTAAATGTTAGATGATAATGTTAACTAAATAAAATAACTAAAAATTGTCAGCATGATAAAAACAATTGGCAGCAAGAGCATTCTTTGTGTGGAATATGTAATGAAATGAGCTTGATTGCCTGGTTGGAGTGAGACATTCTTGACATCTGAATATATCACACATATGATAGTATTATCTTTCAAATGTAACCGCACAACCTAATTAGACCCTACAATGCAAAAGAATCATGAGCAATAAACAAATATCCTACTAGAACACTGGACATTATACAATATTTCCAGTATTATATACAGTACTTAATTAAACCTCAATATGATTCTTTTTCTCTCGCGTTTGATCTCTCACGCTCCTAAAAGCTTATGTTAACAGAGTCAACAGATACATACAGATTGAATTCAAAAACAAAACTCCTAACTTTTTACTAAATTTGTATGTACAGATCAGCAAAAGAAATAGAAGAAAACAGTTGCAAAACATGCAGTGTATTAAAAATGAAGTCAAAGATTTTGCCTGCAATTTATTGATTTTTTTTTTTTCAGTTTCAATGACATTTTATTCAGTTTCAATTTATATTTTCATAAGTTTCTTGAAAAATTACATTAATTTTAATTGGCACAAAGGTTATACCATACCTCTGACTGCACTGCATAACTGATTGCTGCATAACTGGCATCCACAATCCATAGATCAAGATCAACTAACATGATGATCAGTTAACAAGTTGATGAATATTTTGAGTAAAAAACCCAGATACATTAATGACTAATATGTCTGTATGACACAGCACCTTTGTTATGGAGAAGTATCAAAACTGTGTAAACACTCATGCTAAACATGCATAACTTTTACAAACCCATTGAAATTGTTTTATTGAAAGTATAACATTAAACGTAATTAAGAAATCATCAATTACCATTAAATATGAAGTGTCTGTATGATATATGTAATTTACAGGGCTTGTTTTTATTGTTTTATGGAGGGCTTGTCAAAATAGGCCAGTAAGAGACTATTAACTACTACTGTTCCTTTTAATTACACAATTGTCTCATTAAAAAATATCTACAGATTTATAAAACCAGACACATATGATCACATACTGTCATAAGATATGTGGTGTACTGAGTGTGGACTCATGTTAAACATTTAAATTTTGATGAATGGTATGTCATAAGATGTCAATTTCAAATGAGTCTGAAGTTATCATTTGTAGCTTTAAATTTTGTAAGTCCAGAAGTATTTGTCTTTAGGTCCTTTTCTATATTTATTTATTTCTATGTTATGTGTGGCCTTCTAACCTTAAAACTCTGTATTTGTGTGAAAGTCTCAGGTTACGCATTTAACCATGGTTCCCTGAAAATAGGGAACGAGACGCTGCGTCCCCTAGGGGGTGCTATGGGGAATACCTTCAGCATGACCAGTGTCTGAAGCTTGAATGTAAAAACGACAATGAACTTGACACTGGCAGGCGGCAGCCTATGATGTAATTAATAGAGTGACTGCGGGTATAAAAGGGCACCTGAGGAATACGTCATTCTCTTCTTTCTCTGTAGGAGACGCAGTCAGGAATGGCCGAAGCATGGCAAAGGGACGCAGTGTCTCATTCCCTATTCTCAGGGAACCATGGTTACATGAGTAACCTGAGACGCTCCCTTTTGAAGGGAACGCCACGCTGCGTCCCCTTGGGGGTGCTATGGGGAACAGAATACCCACGCCGCCATTCTTAGGGATGAGTGCCCAAATAACTGGCTTCCCTAAGTCAAAGACTCAGAGGAACATCATCCCTGAGGCCCCAGCAATAATTGCTGTGGCCAGAGCCTGAGCCTAACAAAGCCTATTACAGGCAGGCTGAAAAGCTCGGCCAACGTCATAGACCAGAGCTCTTAAAAACAGAGGCCTAAACAAGGCCAACCATGTTCTGGACCCCGCCGAGTGGAGGCCCCAATACAAAAACTCTCGTTTGTAAGAGGAGGCCTAACAGCACTCGGCAGTAAGATTAGTAGCTAAGGAGGCTCCCAGAGAGCCTATACCTAACACACCAATCTATTCGCCAACCAAAGTTATGGAGCTCTAAGAGTGGAGGTCTCAACATAACGACTCTCTAAAGCGAGAGGAGACCTGGCTACACCATGCCAGAGACAGTTAGCGAGGAAGAAAAAAAGAAAGAGCCTACAAACTAATAGTACTGCCTAAGCGGAGCTCTGAAGAGCGGAGGCTTCAGCAGGATGACTCTCTAAAAAAACGAGAGGAAGCTTAACAACATTCAACCCTGGTTGTGGAACTCTTTTAAGAGTGGAGGTCTCAGCATAACGACTCTCTAAAATGAGAGGAGACCTAGCTACACTCAACGCCAGAGACCGTTAGTGAGGCTCAAAAAAGAAAGAGCCTACATACTAATAGTACTGCCTAAGTGGAGCTCTGGAGAGTGGAGGCTTCAGCAGAATGACTCTCTAAAATGAGAGGAAGCCTAACAACACTCAATCCTAATAGGGGAACTTTTAAGAGTGGAGGTCTCAGCATAACAACTCTCTAAAATGAGAGGAGACCTGGCTACACTCAATACCAGAGACAGTTATGGCGCTTTTCCACTGCATGGTACAGCACGGTACGGTTCACTGTACGGTTACCAAAACGTGACGTGTAAACTCTGCTGATCACGGATTGGCCGGAGAGAATCGTCACTACCTGCGTCACTGAACTTGCGACACAAACCCAACAGAACCGCTAGATTTAAATCAGCACAGCCAGTGAAGCATCGAACGCAACTGTTTTGAACAAGCGCACCTTTTTTAACAACCAAAAAGTGGCTGTTTCGTTGTCTGTTGAGGAATTACAGACGTTCCTCTCATTGATAGCAGAGGAGTGGATCCAGCGAGCTTGATGGGGCGACGCGGAATGAAAAAGTTTTTCAGGAGTCGCGGCAATAGAGGCGGCGCAACTATAACGACATGTGAATAATCCCGTCCACTCTAAAGCGGTACTGAACTGCAGTGGAAATGCAAACCGAGCCGTGCCGTGTCGTACCGTACTGAGCAGTGCCGAGCTGAGCCGTACCACGCAGTGGAAAAGCGCCATTAGTGAGGCTCAAAGAAAGAGCCTACAAACTAATAGAACTGCCTAAGCAGAGCTCTGAAGAGTGGAGGATTCAGCAGGATGGCTCTCTTAAAAGAGAGGGAGCCTAACAACACTCAACCCTGGTAGTGGAACTCTTAAGAGTGGAGGTCTCAGGATAACGACACTCTAAAATGAGAGGAGACCTAGCTACACTCAACGTCAGAGACAGTTAGTGAGGCTCAAAAAAAGAAAGGTCCTACATACTAATAGGACTGCCTAAGCGGAGCTCTGGAGAGTGGAGGCTTCAGCAGAATGACTCTCTATACCGATAGGAGGCCTGGCTACACTCAACGTCCGAGTCAGTTAACAAGGCTCACAATAGAGCCTACGTACTTAATAGTACTGCATAAGCGGAGCTCTGGAGAGAGGAGGCTTCAGAAGTATGACTCTCTTAAATGAGAGGAAGCCTAACAACACTCAATCCTAATAGGGGAACTCTTAAGAGTGGAGGTCTCAGCATAACGATTCTCTAAACAAGAGGAGACCTGGCTACACTCAACACCAGAGACAGTAGTGAGGCTCAAAAAGAGCCTACATGGTAGGTAGGTAGGTAGGTAGCGTTTTACTGTCATTCAACTGTACATACAGAGTGCACATATGAACGAAATTCCGTCCCACTGGCTCATAAATACTGCACTAAACTAAACATGTACCATAAAATCAGTGTGTATATATGTATATATATAATAAAAATTGCAACAGTGTTCATTTAAAAGAATATAGCACTAAAGGGAATGACAGCAGCAAATAAATATTAAATAATGCACATAGTAATTAGCAGCATCTAAAACAAAATGATTGCACTTATTAAGCAGCAGCATATAGTACAATTATTGCACATCGTAAAAAGTACTATTATTTCAGTGTCCACATCTAGTACACATAAGACTCACTACAAAAAGATTCAGTCTTTGGTTAAAATGGTTAAGAGGTTATTTTTGAGTTCAGAAGTCTGATAGCTTGTGGAAAAAAGCTATTACAGAACCTTACTGTTCTGCACCGAATGCTGCGAAACCTTTTTCCAGAGGGCAGCAGCGTAAACAGTCCATAATGAGGATGGGTGGGGTCTTTTGCAATGTTTTGAGCACGAGTCAGACAGCGTTTGTGTGCGAGTACCTGGATGGAAGGCAGTGAAGAGCCAATGATCTTTTCCGCTGTCCTCACCACTCTCTGTACAGACCTCCAGTCAGAGGCTTTACAATCCCCAGACCATACAGAGATGCAGCTGGTCAATATGCTCTCTATAATGCCTTTGTAGACAGTACTGAGGATGGGAGAGGGAAGGTGTGCCTGTGCTGCTTTTTCCTGAAATCAACAATGATCTCCTTTTGTTTTTTCGACATTCAGGAGCAAGTTATTTGTGTTGCACCAATCCACTTGCTGTCTCACCTCCTCCCTATAGGCCTGTTCGTTGTCATCCTGAATGAGGCCCACCACTGTCGTGTCATCCGCATACTTCACAACATGGTTTGTACTGAACCTGGCACAGCAGTCATGGGTCATCATGGTAAATAGTAATGGGCTCAAGACACAGCCCTGAGGGGAGCCAGTGCTCAGAGAGATGATACTGGAGGTATGATTTTCAACCCACACAAACTGAGGTCTGTCTGTTAAAAAGTCCAGTAGCCAATTATCATACTTCACAACATGGTTTGTACTGAACCTGGCACAGCAGTCATGGGTCATCATAGTGAATAGTAATGGGCTCAAGACACAGCCCTGAGGGGAGCCAGTGCTCAGAGAGATGATACTGGAGGTATAATTTCCAACCCTCACAAACTGAGGTCTGTCTGTTAAAAAGTCCAGTAGCCAATTACACAAGGGGGTACCAAGGCCCAAAGGTCCCAGTTTGCTTACCAAATACTGGGGGATAATCGTATTGAATGCTGAGCTAAAATCCACAAATAGCATTCGCACATGAGTGTCCTTCTTCTCCAGATGGGCCAGGCTTAGATGGAGTACAGAGGATATAGCGTCCTCTGTGGAGCGGTTGGGTCGGTAAGCAAACTGGAAAGGATCAAACATAGGAGGGAGTCTTGAAATTATATGGTCCTTCACCAGCCTCTCGAAGCACTTTATCATTATAGGTGTAAGTGCAACCAGACGATAATCATTGAGGCATGTTATTGTGGATTTTTTAGGCACTGGTATTATAATAGCAGTCTTAAAACATGATGGAATGACAGCCTGATCCAGTGAGGTATTAAAAATGTCTGTAAGGACAGGAGCCAGCTGGTCAGCGCATTCTTTCAGCACCCGTCCTGGAATATTATCAGGACCCGCTGCCTTCTGGGTGTTGACTTTTTTCAGGGTCCTCCGGACGTCAGCTACATTAAGACTGAGTACCTTCTCATCTGAATGAGGAACACTTTTCCTTGCAGGAGAGTTATTCAGTGCTTAATATGTATTAAGTTCATTAAGAAAATATATATTGTCCTCGCATTGCACCAATCCACAAGCTGTCTCACCTCCTCCCTATAGGCCTGTTCGTTGTCATCCTGAATGAGGCCCACCACTGTCGTGTCATCCGCATACTTCACAACATGGTTTGTACTGAACCTGGCACAGCAGTCATGGGTCATCATGGTGAATAGTAATGGGCTCAAGACGCAGCCCTGAGGGGAGCCAGTGCTCAGAGAGATGATACTGGAGGTATGATTTCCAACCCTCACAAACTGAGATCTATCTGTTAAAAAGTCCAGTAGCCAATTGCACAAGGGGGTACCAAGGCCCAAAGGTCCCAGTTTGCTTACCAAATACTGGGGGATAATCGTATTGAATGCTGAGCTAAAATCCACAAATAGCATTCGCACATGAGTGTCCTTCTTCTCCAGATGGGCCAGGCTTAGATGGAGTACAGAGGATATAGCGTCCTCTGTGGAGCGGTTGGGTCGGTAAGCAAACTGGAAAGGATCAAACATAGGAGGGAGTCTTGAAATGATATGGTCCTTCACCAGCCTCTCGAAGCACTTCATCATTATAGGTGTAAGTGCAACCGGACGATAATCATTGAGGCATGTTATTGTGGATTTTTTAGGCACTGGTATTATAATAGCAGTCTTAAAACATGATGGAATGACAGCCTGTTCCAGTGAGGTATTAAAAATGTCTGTAAGGACAGGAGCCAGCTGGTCAGCGCATTCTTTCAGCACCCGTCCTGGAATATTATCAGGACCCGCTGCCTTCTGGGTGTTGACTTTTTTCAGGGTCCTCCGGACGTCAGCTACATTAAGACTGAGTACCTTCTCATCTGAATGAGGAACACTTTTCCTTGCAGGAGAGTTATTCAGTGCTTAATATGTATTAAGTTCATTAAGAAAATATATATTGTCCTCGCAGGGTAGTGGAGCAGCCTTGTAGTCTGTGACAGTCTTTATGCCCTGCCACATGCACTTGGTATTTGTAGGATCAGAGAAGAAACCCTGTATTTTCTGGCTATAGGCCCGTTTTGCAGCCCTAATGGCCCGATTCAAGTTGGCTCTTGCTGTTCTGAGCACGACCATATCACCAGCTTTAAACGCAGCATTTCGTGCCTTTAGCATTGCACGTGCCTAGCCAGTCATCCAGGGCTTCTGATTTGCTCGTATAATTATGTTCTTAGTGACACCTACATCCTCCGTGCACTTCTGAATATACGCAGACACAGACGCAGCATACTCCTCCACATTAATATGTTGATTAACATACTAATATACATACTAATACTAATATACTAATTAATACTAATAACATACTAATATATTGCCCAAGCGGAGATCCAGAGAGCGGAGTACTCGGCATAACAACTCTCTACTCGCTCCTATGTGCCAAACGGAGCAAGCACTCAGCACAACTACCTTCTAAAGCGAGGGGAGTGCAATCATGCCCCCTACCCTCAGGGAGACACGTACACAGTATGAAGACCCTCAAGTGAGGGGAGTACTGCCAAGCTCAACCTAAAGTACTAGGTTCAAGAACAGCTGATCAGGGAGGCTCACAGAGAGCCTAGCAACCCAAATATCTTTTTTTTTTTTTTAACAAAAGTTATAGGGAGCAGAGTGCTCAGCATAATTCTCCAAGTGAGGAGCACAACCCATGCTCAACCTATGTGCATGGAACCTGGGCTGAGTGGAGGAAGAGGCGGAGGCTCAGATGAGGAGGCTCAGAAAAAGCTTATCAACTCAAAAACCTGCTATCACACCAAGCTTAGAAAGTGGAGAGCGGATGCCTCCTCCTTTCCTACTCTTCACCAATAATGTGGATACCAGAGGGGGGCATATATTATGAATAAATACACCCCAATAACTCACAATAGATATCTCACATTACACATTTCCTCATTCTGCTTAAGAAACAAGGAATTTTGAAAGAGAAAGCACTGCTCGTCAAATTCCTTCCATGCCCCGCCTACAATCCCCATGATCGGTCTGCCTAACTGCCTCGACAGCAGCAAGACCTGAACCACGGGTGGAAGGCGCTCAATTCTCATACATTTCAAAGAGAATGAAGCATACGAGGAATATCTCAAAGCGATCGCATCTCGCAGCGTGCATTTAGCTCCCCAGAGAGCTAAACATGCTCTGTTCAAAACTAGATTCCCTCAAGAATGTATAAAACATTTTCCTCCCTCCTTTGTCCTCCTCCTCCCCCTCTTTCATCAACTCTAACAGCTGACGACTTTGCCACGTTCTTCATTAATAAAATTGAGAATTGAGAAATGAGAATTGAAACCATCAGTGCACAATTTTCCACACCACAATCTGTCAAGCACATCTTACCAGCAAACATATACTCGTTCACATCCTTCTCTTCACTCTCTGAGGCAGAATCTCCAATCTCATCCTTTCTAATCATCCTACTACTTGATTCGCTTGATCCTATTCCATCTCATCTTCAAGTAATTTCTCCTGCAGTTGTACCTGCACTCACTCACATCATTAACACATCCCTTCACACTGGTGTTTTTCCCTCAGCATTTAGACAGGCTCGTATAACCCCACTACTTAAGAAACCCACCCCTAACCCATCTCTTTTAGAGAACTATAGACCGGTTTCCCTTCTTTTTTTCATTGCAAAATCACTTGAACGAGCTGTGTTCAACCAAGTCAATGCCTTTCTCACACAGAACAACCTCCTCGACAGCAACCAATCTGGATTCAGAAGTGGATATTCAACCGACACAGCCTTGCTCTCAGTTGTTGAATCCCTAACACTGACAAGAGCGGATTCCAAATCTTCAATACTTATCTTGCTGGATCTGTCTGCTGCTTTTGACACTGTTAAACACCAGATCCTCCTGTCAACCCTATTGACAAAGGGCATCTCAGGAAACGCACTCCAGTGGTTTAAGTCTTACCTCTCAGATAGGTCCTTCAAGGTATCTTGGAGAGGTGAGGTGTCCAAGTTTCAACATCTAACTACTGGGGTGCCTCAGGGCTCAGTTCTTGGGCCATTTCTCTTCTCTGTCTACATGGCATCACTAGGTTCTGTCATTCATAAACATGGCTTTTCATATCCCTTCTTTGCTGATGACACTCAACTCTACCTCTCATTCTATCCTGATGATCCGACGATAGCTGCAGCTTGTCTAACAGACATTTTTTGCTGGATGAAGGACCATCACCTTCAACTCAACCTTGCCAAGACAGAACTACTTGTGGTTCCATCAAACCCATTTCATCACAATTTCACTATCCAATTAGGCATATCAACCATAACTCCTTCAAAAACAGCCAGAAACCTTGAAGTTATGATTGATGATCAGCTGACTTTCTCAGACCACATTGCTAAAACTGCCCGGTCCTGCAGATTTGCTTTATTCAACATCAAGAAGATCAGGCCCTTTCTTTCGGAACATGCTTCACAACTCCTTGTTCAAGCTCTTATAAAATTCAAGGCATTAATGTTTGCCTACAAAACCACCACTGGTTCTGCACCCCTTTACCTAAATTCATTACTTCAGACTTATGTGCCCTCTAGAAGCTTGCGTTTTCTGCAAGTGAACGCCGCTTTATTGTGTTATCCCAAAGAGGCACAAAATCACTTTCACGGACTTTAAAATTAAATGTTCCCTCCTGGTGGAATGACCTGCCCATCTCAATCCGACTCCATCTTCAAGAATCGGCTAAAAACACATCTCTTCCCTCTTTTTTTGACCCTCTAACTCTAGCATTCTCTATTCTAAGTCTGTTTATAAAAAAAAAAACTAACACTAGCTTTTCTAATCTTTTTGTATTCTATTTGTTTTCTTTATATTTATTATACAATTATCAAAAGCAAAAAGGCCTCTAACACTAGCTTGCTCTATTCTTTTTCTATTCTATCTGTTTTTCTTTTTATTTATTATATAATTAAAAAAAAAAACCTTGCTACGTGTACTGCATTAAGCTAACTGAGACTTGTTATAGCACTTGCATATCATTGCTCTTTTGTTGATTTTTATTGCTTCCATTGTCCTCATTTGTAAGTCGCTTTGGATAAAAGCGTCTGCTAAATGACTAAATGTAAATGTAAGTATCAGGCGAAAACAGAAACTGCCGCGAATGCATCGCATTAAGCCTGTTTAACTCCCTCGAGAGGCGAAAGCGCTCATGTAAACACTGACTGTAATCTCGAGTAAGGCCTGGGACAGACTAGATGATTTTCAAATCTTAAACGATTTTAAAACCATGGGAGACCACAGACATGAAGACAGTTCAACCAATTTTTAGCCTTATAATCCTCTGAATGCACACACTAGACGATTCGACCAGATCGCGAGACCACACACTTGATGATTGTAGGAACGATTTCACAGTGACACGTGATCTCACGGACACTTGTGAGATCAAACGTGACTAGGGAAGAAAAACAAATAGAGGACAATCAACATTGTCAGCTGACTCTCCCGGCGCGCCTTCTGTTTCACAGTTAAAAACAAAGCATAACAAAGAATATGGGTGATGTTCTCTGCTTTCATGCCATGTTTGTGGCTGCCAAGTTTCAGCTGTAGAAGCACGTAACATCCGGTAGGTGACGCTTGCTCGCTCTCATTGGCCATCACTGGTATCACGTCAGAGGCAGCCCGGTAAATATCAAACTTGTTTAGGCCAGCCTAAAACGCAAGCTTTACCTCTGCTCTTGTAGTCCCGCGAATGCATACAATGAGCGCATTCTGCTTTCTCGTGAGTCCAACGGACATTACACAATTCTAAGAGATAAGTGCGTTCAATTCTCTCAAGAACTGGACACGCGTGCTTCCATACACGACGGACTCGTTTGAAGACAAAGAAGAGAATGACGTATTCCTCAGGTGCCCTTTTATACCTGCAGTCGCTCTATTAATTATGTCATAGGCAGCCACCTGCCAATGTCAAGTTAATTGGCGTTTTTACATTCACGCTTCAGACACCGGTCATGCTGAAGGCATTCCCCATAGCGCCCCCTAGGGGACGCAGTGTGGAGTTCCCTTTCGAAAGGGAACTGTTGTTATTAAACTCCAATGTATTGTAGAACTGAAACAACAACCAAGTAAACAAAATACATAATATATTTGTACAAATAAATGTACTTTTAACACCTCAGCTCATGGACCATTCATCCATCCAGATACGCTTTAGGATAACTGGGCCACATTTGTGGCATCATATGCGGGCCACCTTTAGGCTCACAGCCACATTAGCCAGTGCTTACCATGCCATATCTTGGCCAAAATTGGCCCAGATACGTTTGAGGATAACTGGGCCACATTTGTGGCATCATATGTGGGCCACGTTAGGCTCACAGCTACATTAGCCAATGCTCACTGTGCCATATCTTTGCCAAAACTGGTCCAGATATGTTTTAATGTACTTGGGCCATATTTGCTGAAACATATGTGGACCACATTTGGGTTACACCCTGATTAGCCTTTGTCAGTAATGCCACATTTTTGCCAAAGGTGGCCCACATTTGGTTGGCACTATTTGGGTCATAATCACTGTTTACCACATGGGCCACTTTAGGGTCACATTAGATTACACGTTGCCGTCAACACCACATCTTTACCTACAGAGGCCCAAATTGATTGGATACATTTGGGCTATTTTTGCTGTTTTACATATGGGCCACTTCAGGCTTACATCCATTTTGTCCGGGCCATAAGAAGGCCAGCAGTGCCATACCATTGCCTTAAGTGGCCCACATCCGCATGCTATCTGGGGCCTTTCTATGTTTGCTGCTGATCAGAGGTTTGCGTCTTACTGTGTAACCTCTGTAATTCTGCAGTGGAAGTCTGCTGCGGACAGTAGATTGTCAGACCATCAGTCCAGCTTTCTGGAGCTTGTTGGTGATTTTACAGACATTTATTTTAGGGTTCTTTTTCACAGCTTTTATGATTTGTCTGTCATTAACGGCTGTTGTTTTTCTCAGCCGACCAGGTCGTTGTTGGTTGCTGTAGTTGCCGGTTGTTTCTTTCTTTTTCAGGACATTCCAAACTGTTGATTTCTCCATGCCCATTGTTTTTGATATAGCTTTAATTGAGATTTATTTTTTTGTTGTTGCATCTAAATTGCTTTCTTGTCTCTTTAAAGTCAGCTCCCTCATCTTCATCCTGGTTAGTGTCGTCATCAAATGCAAGACTCAGAATGCAGAAGCAATGGCTATAACTGATACAGCACATTCCCTGCTTTTAATATCTGAACAAATAATGCAACAGGTCACAGCTTATCACTTAGAAAGACCTGTGAGCCAACTGTCCCAATACTTATGCTCACATCAGATTAGAGAATGAAACTCTAAAAGTGCTGTCCTTTTTTTGGGGTAAAACGTGTTGAAACGGCTAATAATAAAATGTGACATTCTGTAGTTTTGTCTCATAGTCATCTTTTAATCATATTAGCAGATCTTTACTGTTCCAATGCAATGCTTATGGAGGGCACTCATATATATATATATATTTTTATAATGTTACAAAAGATTTCTATTTCAGATAAATGCTGTTCTTCCGAACTTTCTATTCATCAAAGAAACCTGAAAAAATTACTCGGCTGTTTTCAACATAATAATAATAATAATAATACATGTTTTTTGAGCAGCAAA
>NW_015540852.1:462551-462921 GCF_001515605.1 Sinocyclocheilus anshuiensis | reverse complement strand
CACAATATTACTGTTTTTGCTGTATTTTGGATCAAATAAATGCAGGCTTGGTGAACAGAAGAGAATTCTTTAAAAACATTAAAAATCTTACTGTTCAAAAACATTTGACTGGTAGTATATGTTTGCCTGCCTCTCTGTGTCTTCAACCTTGCCTGGACTTGGATTACATCTTTGCCTGTCACTTTGGATTGTCAGAGTATCTAACAGATAATAATAATTAAAAAAATAAAAATAAAAAAAACTGTGGAGACAACAAATAATATTGGCAATAATAATAACGTCAATAATAATTATAATAACAGCAACAACAATAATAATAATAATGATAACGATGATAATAAGAATAATAATAATAATAATAATAATAATA
>NW_015540852.1:455616-462466 GCF_001515605.1 Sinocyclocheilus anshuiensis | reverse complement strand
GATGATAATAATAATAATAATAATAATAATAATAATAATAATAATAATAATGATGATTTCATTAGGATTAGGAAGGGGAGGAGGACAAAGGAGAGGGCAAGTAATAATAATAATATTAACAATAATAGTAATAAATTATTAGGGTTGCCTCTGATCCCTCTGTGGCTACAACATACCGTAATTTAATCCCCAGCTTCAGTCTCACGGACACAGACCCTGCTCTTCCTGAACACTCTGCACCTGAGCACTGCATTCTACAAGCACCAACACCCCACGTGTTGTAAATAAATCGCCCTCCAGGGATTGTGTTGATTTAAACCTGATCTGTGTGCGTGTGATCCCTTACCTTACCAAAGTGGTGGAGAATGCGCACAAGTGAATAGTAAGTGAAAGAAAACAAGCCACACTGACGTCTGATGTTTATTTCCCCACAGGAAACCCACTATCTCTCTCTCCCCCTCGTCTTCCGAGCATGGAGGAAATCATCAGACGGCTCATGGAGATAACGATCCGACAACAGCAGTTCTCCGAGCAGCTCGCTACAAGACAGAAACGGGCAGAGCACATGGTAGAACAGCTTAGAGGTGGTGCTGCTTCCCGAGCCCTGTGCGCAAGCACACCACTTTCTCACTAAGCTCAGTGACCAAGATGACATCGAAGCATATTTGCATACGTTTGAGGTGATCGCCGCACAGGAGGAGTGGGAAAAAGAGCAGTGGGCCCGCATAATAGCGCACTTCTTGACGGGGGAAGCGCAACGGGCTTATTATTCATTGCAGCCCCACAAAATGAATGAATGAAGCATTTATATTACGCTTTTTTATGTATTGCTGTACACTCAAAGCGCTTTACAAGCATATCATGGGATCTGTCCTCAACCACCAACAGAGTGCAGCATCCACCTGGATAATGCGACAGCAGCCACAGTACAATGGCGCCAGTGCGCTCACCACACACCAGCTATAGGTGGAGAGGAGAGAGAGATAGAGCCAATTCAATGGATGGGGATTATTAGGAGACCATGATTGACAAGGGCCAGTGGAGGGAATTTGGCCAGGACACCGGGGTTATACCCCTACTCTTTTCAAGAAATGCCATGGGATTTTTAATGACCCCCTCCACCACCAGTGTGCAGCATCCACCTGGATGATGTGACGGCAGCCACAGGACAACGGCACCAGTGTGCTCACCACACACCAGCTACAGGTGGAATGGAGAGAGAGATAGATCCAATTCAGTGGATGGGGATTATTAGGAGACCATGATTGACAAGGGCCAGTGGAGGGAATTTGGCCAGGACACCGGGGATATACCCCTACTCTTTTCAAGAAATGCCATGGGATTTTTAATGACCACAGAGAGTCAGGACCTCAGTTTAACATCTCATCCAATGGATGGTGCTTTTTGATAGTATAGTGTCCCCGTCATTATACTGGGGCATTAGGACCCACACAGACCACAGGTTGAGCACCTCCTGCTGGTCTCACTAACACCTCTTCCAACAGCAACCTAGTTTTCCAAGGAGGTCTCCCATCCAGGTACTAACCAGGCTCAATCCTGCTTAGCTAATCGGGGAGTGGGGTGGGTATAGTGTCCCCGTCACTATACTGGGGCGTTAGGACCCACACAGACCGAGCACCCCCTGCTGGCCTCAATAACACCTCTTCCAGCAGCAACCTAGATTTCCAAGGAGGTCTCCCATCCAGGTACTAACCAGGCTCAATCCTGCTTAGCTTCAGTGGGCAACCAGTATTGGGCTACAGGGTGATATGGCTGTGGTAATGACGACTACGACTAGGTGCCTAAGGGAGAAATCCTGGCCCGAGTGGGTCTTTCGGCCATTTAACGTCAGTTTTATGAAGCAATGTGAGAGCTTTTTTTGCACCAAAAAAAACAACAACTTTATTTGTTAATTGTTAATCTTGCAGCCACGTTCACAAGAGCACCATGATGCATGCATGTTTTTTACGTCATTTTTAATTTACTGAAAGCTTCAAGTGCAGTTAATTATTTGTCATGCTATACATGCAAACAGACGACGGCGTTGTTGAAGCCATTCTTTTGTTTGCCGTCAAACGGTCCACTGCCGTGTGTGTATCCTGTCGCAAAATGCGGCGAAAAGTTCTACACAACGGTAATAATGTGATTAAGGTGTGTACATGTCTTTACTGCACTTCAATAATGTGACTAAAATAAAAATGTGGGTGAACCAACCCTTTTAATTACAAACACTGTACTCTGCTACAAAATCTTAGGATTTCCTGTCACTGTAAAGGTGCAGAGGCAATTGTATGGCTTTGAGGCAACATTTATTCAGAGGAAACAATCTGTGGAGTGTAGCCATGCCATGTTATACAAATGTATTTCTGAAGTAAGATTACTGTTAAATTAATTTAGTAATTTAACTCATGTTTAACATCATCTGAACTATATGAAATGATAGTAGGCATGTGTTCGTTCAGCTGTGATAATGAAGTCACTTCAGATGATTGAAGCAATTTTCTGTTTGTTTCTCAAAATAATTATCTTTTTTCCCCCCTGGTATGTTGTATGCTGGAAGATAGCCGGAGTGATGCCAGTCTGCACATACTAAAAATCCTCATTGTCCGTGGTGCTGAAGGGACGAACCAGTAGATGTATCCATTCTTCTAGAAGGGAAGGAAATGTTGCAAGGATGCGGCAGTACCGCCAAGGCATGCACGCTGCTTATGGGACTGATCTATGCCCTTAACCTTGCATACCCCCGAGCACTGCTACACATTCGAGGTGTTTCAGAAAGTTCTTTTAGAACATGATGGGATTAAGCTGTTCCCAAATGTGCAAACTTTAAAGATGAAGTTATCATCTTAAATGCTACTGCTACAGCACAACTTCAACTGTTTACATATTCATCTGTTGATTAAAATGTTTTAATGCATTCAGGTTTTCATGGCATACCTTTAAGTGCACTAGTTCAGAGTGCTGGTTTGAATGTTGCAACTTCACTGTTTCAGAGGGCTGTTAGGCTTAAATAATATGTTCTAAGAAGGACCATTCCATAATTGTTTTTGCAGTTTTGTCAATACCACCTGGCTCTGACAAGTTAAAACATCTTGTTGTTTTTATGTATTGTTTGCTATATTTTATGCTTTCTGTTGTCCAAACAAATGCGGTGTATGGTGCGTTAAATGCATATATATTTTTGTTTTGTTTTATTTTTTTATGAAATTGTTTACAACAAGGGTTCCAGTCCCCGGTAACATGCAGTTGTTCCAGTTCCAGTGAAAGTTCACTTAATGCACTTAAAAACTATACTATACTATGACTAAACTGTGAATGTTAAGTAACTTAATGTTGGATAAATAAACTGTTTAAATGTATTTTAGTTGTGATTTGTGAAAGATAGACTAAGTGATTACAGTTTATTTATAAAACATCAATAAGCAATGCTTGCATAATTATAGGGAGTAATATAAATTGCAAAAACCAAGTCAAAATCTCACAAAATAAAAAAATTAATAAAATCTACTAACTGGTAATTAATAAGATTTACGTAATACTTTGATAAAAGCAAGGTTCCTGTTGATAAAACAATAAATTAACTTTACTTGATTACTTTAAATCAGTGGTCGCCAAAACTGGCCCGCCAGCAATAATATCTGGCCCAGCCCGCAGCCAGATTATTTTGATAGCGGCTGGTTCTGAAATAGATCTGTCATGACAGCAACAGTTACTCACAATCACTTCGTCTTTAGTGATTTTGCCTTCAAAATAAAAGTACGAGAACTTTTTTGCAGCAATTTTTTATTTTGAGATGAATTGAGCGCTTTTAATTTTAAAAGTTCTGAAAGACATTCAAAAGAGTCTGTGGATCGCTAGACACACCTCTAAAATAGCCATCATGAAATGTGTGGTATGAAAAAACTAACAGTGAACCATTGTTTTGTGAATAGTGAACCAACGTAAAAGTAGGCTATGTCAAATAATTATTACAATACGTTAGGCTCCATTGTGTAACAAGCAAATTAAAATTATACACATTTATTATTCACAATATGGAAAGAGGAAATAAAACATTGTTCATTTAAGAGCATGACTCAAATGCCATTAATGGGCTTATTCAAGTCCTCTTTTATTTTTTTTTGTTATTTTTATCCATTCTGCATCTCCCACATATGTGTGTTTTAGCAAGGCGGTCTGTGTTGCAAGTTGGTGAATGAAGATACTTGCCAGGTTACGTGTCACTACTCTGCTTTATTCATTTATCCAGTGTAGAACCCGGACACCGCCACACAAATGTGGCTTTTTGTTAATGACTGTCCTACTACAGGTTTTAACACAGAGTAACAGCTCACTACCAGTATTTGTTAACATTTTGTTTGTTTAGGTGTTTCATCATTTATTTTTGTAAATGTAGCAGACAGAAGAAGCTGCACAAAAATTATATTAATTGAAGTTTTGGTATTGATTACCTCATTTGTTTACATTTTGTTTGTTTAGGTTTTCTAAATATTTTTTGTAGATGATTTTTAGTTTAGTGAATTTAACTTCTGCTTTAAAAAGCATAATTTTAGTTTTTCGATTATAATGTTACAATGTTAGAATGTAATGTGATTTACATTTTAACCCTTCCTGCACATACTGTATAGCATAGCCTACATGATTACACTCACTTTATTTGTTTTCAAAGTCTTTAATGTGAACATTGTTTCATTGGAAAACACTGAGCAAGATGTGAAATTAAATTTTTAGAAACAAATACAGATTTTTTAAATCCTAAAAAGAAAAATGTAGAAAATATTGAGATATATATAACAATATCATATATCACAATTCAGCCAACAAATACTGAGAAATTCAAAAAAAAATTTTGGCCATATCGCCCAGTCCTAGTTACTTGTAGATCGGTGCTGCTTGAGCCTCGAACTGTTTTAGACCTTTCAGTCTGATTTGGTGAACTGGTTTCACTAGTTCATCAAAAAGAAACGGTACAAAAGAACAATTTGTTTGCGAAACGGACATCACTCCGGACTGATTGCCTGAGGGCTAAGGATTACAAGTAATATTGTTTTAAATACTGTTCAGTTTCTCTTACAGACCGATCGTTTCATTTCATAAGATCTCAATATAGCTGGAGTTAGGAGCCAGAGGTATTTATTTTGTGTTCTTTGATATGCTGTTTTTTATTCTCAAAATGGGTAGCCGTAGACTTGCATTTTATGATCACCAGTGACCATGGTTTCAGCTAAAAATGTTCTTTACTGTTCTACTGAATAAAAAAAGTCACCTACATACTGGAAGGCCTGAGGATGAGTAAATTAACAGAAAATGTACATTTTTGGGTGAGCTATCCCTTTAAGAAACTTGCAGGATGATTTAATGGTAAAAAAGATTCGTATGTCAAACGATCAAGGCAAATTTGATTTCTCATGTCATGACTACTTTAAAAGTACAAGTATCTGGTTAAAAACATTCTTGCCAAATATCAGCCTTGCAGATATACTGGTCAACTATTACAAGCCCTGTCTGTCTGTATGTATGTATATATGTATTTATTTATTTAGTTAGTTAGTTAGGTAGTTCTTGTGGCATTACATATCTTTCCATAAAAGTCTATTTGCAAAGCCTGCAGCGAATTGTGACTGGTTTACCAGTCCATGCTAATGAGCTAAATTTCAAGTGTCCCAGAAAAGGGTACGGATACTTATGCAATGTAATTATTTTAGTTTTTAATTTTTAATAAATTTGCAGTTATCACAAATGGTTTTTTTTTCTTTGTCATTATGGTGTATGGAGTGTAGATTAAAGCAGATAAACATAAGGCAGTAAAATAAATTGTGAAAAAAAATGGAGGGGTATGAATACTAGCCTGCAGCGAATTGTGACTGGTTTACCAGTCCATGCTAATGAGCTAAATTTCAAGTGTCCCAGAAAAGGGTACGGATACTTATGCAATGTAATTATTTTAGTTTTTAATTTTTAATAAATTTGCAGTTATCACAAATGTTTTTTTTTTTCTTTGTCATTATGGTGTATGGAGTGTAGATTAAAGCAGATAAACATAAGGCAGTAAAATAAAATGTGAAAAAAAATGGAGGGGTATGAATACTTTCACAAGGAACTGTATATGCTTTACCGTTTTTAAACAACATTTTTCAATGGCTTCTTATTTATAATATGCTCAATAAATTCTATTATAGCTAAGAGAGTGAGCAATAAGCGCTCCCCTTATAATCACTAAAATATGCCACTCACTTGAGTTCATCGCTATCTCACAAAGTTCCATTAGAATCAATGAAGCTCTACACTGCACAACAAATCTCTTAGTAACATCATGTCTACACAAACACAAATACACACTGGAGCGTTTGCCAAATCTGTTTTGCCAAATCAGATGGGGCCCCCTTATTTCCTTGGGGCCCTAAGCGGCCACTTACCTCGCTTATTGTTTAAGTCTGTCCCTGTACCCTGCATGTCCATATTCACTTACGCAACAGTGGGCGAGTCAAAGAGGTGACAATGGAGTTCTTAGGCATTTATTTAATTGTATTATTATTTTTTTTTTTTAGAGCAGCTTGGTTTCAATAAAAGCTGTTTTTGGACTAACAAGGAAGTAAGATTTGTGTAGTACAGTGACCTCTAAGGTCAAAAGATCAGGGAAATTTAGATTTCTTAATTTATCTAAAATAAAGTTTAGCAAGCAAGCAAAACAATACTAATAATAACAGTGTTTCCCCTGCCATTATATTAGGGGGGCGGCCCGCCCTCCCAACGGCACCCCCCGCCCCCCTTGAAGGTCAAGTAAATTTTTCTTTTTTTAACTTTTATTTTCTCTATAGCGCCAGATCACAACAGAAGTCATTTAAAGTTA
>NW_015540852.1:446533-455342 GCF_001515605.1 Sinocyclocheilus anshuiensis | reverse complement strand
TATACCTTGTTCTTTTATTAAACAAACTAAATAGCCTTATGTTATTTATCTTATTTACATGACAGCATATGTTATGTTATTTATCTTATTTACACGACAGCATGTCATTTCTGTCTCTGTTACATGCTCGCGCTCTCTGTATCGCGCACAGCGGAGTTCCGCCCCCGAGTTCCACACACACACACACACACATGCGCGCACACACAAGTGAGCACACTCCCACTCCCACTAGTATTTGTAAATATTAAGCCGCAAAACGACTATTTAGATATGAATTCTGCGTGTTAATGAATGGCGCAGACGCGCGGTTTTGTTTACTTACAAAATCCGATTCGTAAATTCAAAACACAATTCATAACTACAGAAGTAAAAGCATAAATATTTCCCCAAATGCTCACACAAAAGCATCTTACCTAAATAAATTTAAAATGTTTACACAAATATGTTGGTTAAACAACCTTTAACCATAAGAAAATGCCATCAGATAAAAAAACGACTGTACTCACTGGTTGAGCGTGGTTTTCATCCTCCATGCTGAAATCTCTCCACTGTGTGTGTCCGAAATCTCCCTTAGGTGGTGATAGCTGTTTTTAATGCCTGATCAAAAGTTACTGCGAGCCTGATACTACTACTAACAACAACAACAACAACAACAACAGAACACATTACATAATTGTTGTTATTAAATGAAATATCTGGACATTTAACACTTATTTGATATCATTACAGATTGATCTGAATAAACCAACGTGATCTCATGATAATTCGTATGTATTTTACGTAAAATGTGGTTCTATAAAACGTACATTTACTTACGTTTTTACAGGCACTAAAACTTACAATACTTATGTATTTTCAGCATTTAAACGTACAAACAAACGCTCATTGGCTCTCGCCTGCATTCGTCACAGATTGTGACATGCCGTGTTTCTGGTGAGGTGTGTTTGAATGATGCGCCAGGCGTTCCTTCACAAGTTCACGGAGTGGATCGGGAAAATTATCTGGATAATAGGGATGGGCGATACCACTTATTTTGTTTTCGATACGATATTTTTCAAGGCAGTATCGTCGATATCGATACCGATTCGATACCTCTGAACTAAACTTTTAATTTATGAAATGTATTAAATTACTAAGAGTAAAATGGGTAATGATAAGCACTTAACTTTATGTTTAAAACCATTTTAACATTCAATACACCTTAATTGTAACTTATTAGGTTATAATTTTTGTTTACACATGGTTCAAATGTGTTTTTGTTTACACATGATTCAAATCTATAAATACTATAGTTGAATTAGTATCGATATTTTTTGTTTGAGTATCGATACTTTCGATACTCGGGGCAGTATCGATATATCAATACGTTGGATCGATACGCCCATCCCTACTGGATAATATTTTCAGCGATTAACAACATAAATTCTGCTCTTCCTCCAAAAAAAGATATTTATGAATCTTAACCTGCCAGGAAGGTCTCAAAAATACCACACACAAATTCAAAGCAGTCCACGCATGTGTGATGATTTGCAAATGCAGATTCAACGATCCATAAATACATGTAACATCATTCATAAATGTGTGATGAAAATGAATTCAAGAACTTGATATATACATATTTGTGTAAACATTTTAAATTTATTTAGGTAAGATGCTTTTGTGTGAACATTTGGGGAAATATTTATGCTTTTACTTGTGTATTTATGAATTGTGTTTTGAATTTACGAATCGGATTTTGTAAATGTAAATTGTGCTGTGAATTTATGAATTTTGTTTTATAAATGTATTATTTTTGAGGCCGATCTGGCTCCATAAGCGTGCGCAACGCTTCCGGTGATATTAACGTCTGCCGTCTCACTTATGAGGACATAAATACATGAATAACATCTCCAGAGCTGCTCTGAGAGTCACTTAATGAGCATTTTACCGTTTCATAATATATTACTGTTAAATGTACCTAATACTACTAGGCTACTATTACTAAAATGATTAAAACCTTATTTTTAAGGAATAATCATACAATATTTATTCAATATTTTAATTGTAATACTAAATCCCCTTTATTTTCCAAAAAAATTAAATGTGTTTAATTTTTATTATTTAAAAGATAAATTAAATGAACGTTTTATGCCTTAAAAAATATAAATACTCATAGCCTTACGATTTTTTCCCCTCAGAAATTCTGTTGTGTATTTACATTTTTTAAGGCATAAAACTGTTTTATGCCTTAAATTTAAATACACAACACAGAATTTCTGAGGGGAAAAAATCGTAAGGCTATTGTAAGAATAATTGAAACTTGTTTTTATGCTTTCAAATAATCAGACATGTTAAAACACAGAATTTTGTAACAATAAAACATAAGGTTGGAAAAAAAAAAATGTAATAGGACCCTAAACATGTAATTTGTGTTAATCTTTTAATAAATTGATGTTAAATTAAGTTTCATGATTTTAATTAATTAGACATGCTTTTTGATTAATAAAATTTAATTTAACCATTAATTGGACTGTCGCGATTCGTCGATTTTATTCGACTATTCGTTTTTTTTTTTTTAAATCCTCGACTTCATTTTGCTCGGGTCGACTAACCGGCAGAATACCGGAAGTGGCATATTTCACAGACGAGAATCGTCGTTTTTATTCGACTATTCGTTTTTTTTTTTTTTAAATCCTCGACTTCATTTTGCTCGGGTCGACTAACCGGCAGAATACCGGAAGTGGCATATTTCACAGACGAGAATGTATAAAACACATTATTAGTATGTTTTCCAAGGCTGCATGATATATTAAACCCATTTAAAAATTATAATTAAGCATAATTGTGAATTCACAAACGCTACGATTTAATTCAATAATTATATGCGATGCAGTTCTAATACAGTATATGCGCTTTAATTATTTACATGCGTGTAGGTTAAGTACATGAGTCACACAGCGGCTCCGTTCACAGTAGTTCCACAGGAACTGATATCATTTACATGTGGAGCATCTCAAACTCCATCTCTGCATGTTGTTGTGAGTTTGGGTTTATTGTAACGTTCATCTGGGAACGCAACGTGCGCCATTTCATCAGATTTGTAAGGTAAATCATTTATAAATCTACGCAAACACAGAAGAATACATCGCGGTTTCAAAATAAAAGCTCAAACCCTCACTGAGTTTACACGTTTTGATGTCCACATGTTCATTTAATTACAGTGGCTATAGCATTTCTGTCCTAAAGAAATTGCCAAATATGAAAGATTAAGTGGACATTTAAATGAAATGGTGCTTGGTCAATATTAAACAAAGATTAGATCGCACAGCAATGTGTAAAAATAATAATCAGGCTGTTGGCGCCCTCTGCAGGCCTTTGTTGTAATGCGTAATCATATTATGGGGAAAAATAAGGAATTTAATTAATTATTTCAAATGATTTTATTTGATTATTTGAATATTGCCACTATATTTATTATATTTATTATATGCATATAAATAAAGTTCGACAAAAAGCAGCTTTGTCATTACATCAGAAGTGCTAATATCATAGTCTCGATTCAGGTCTTGGACAATTAGGGGCCTTGGAGTCAAAAAGGTTGGGAACCACTGGTTTAATATCTTTTCTTTACAATAACACACAGTTCGGGCACTATGAAATCCGTTTTACTTTTCACAAATTCCGTTTAATTTTTAAAAATTTTTTTTTTTCCGTTTTTATGTTTCCAGATTCCATTTTTTTTCCCCATTTCAATTTTCTGGACTCATTTTTAATGTTTAAATTAAATTTTATTAATCAAAAAGCCTGTCTATAATTGAGTTTTACAGTTTTATCTTTACCAAATTCTGTTTTCCATTATTTTCTGGATTCCATTTTAATGGTTCCATCTCCAATTAATTTATTTAAAAAAAAAAAAAGTATATATTTTTTCATAAATACTGCACATTTACATTTTTCTCCTAAATAAATTCTGGTAAATAATATTTCTGGTAAATACTTCTTTAAAAATTTTTTATTATAATTGTATTATTAGTAGACTAGAACATGTGGATTTGTTGTCATTCTTACACTATAATACTGAACTTTGATTTCAGTGATTTGGACTATGAGATGGACACTTGCTTCTTGCACTTTATGTTGCACTTTACTTTTTTACTTTTGGATTTCATTTGGTTTAATGAAATATAGTTTAATAAAATATTCGTAAGTAAAATGGTAGATTTTTTTGTGTGGGAAATTAATCGCGTAGATTAATCGATAAATTAGTCGATAGATTAGTCGAAATAAAAATAGTCATTAGTGGCAGCCCTAACCATTAAAAAGGAGTCCAGAAAAATTTAAATGGAAAAAAATGGAACCCCCCCCCCATTTTTGGAAGGGTGGTGCGAGATATCTATGCTGTAACCACACCACAGCTGTTAAACACAAATTATTCACAATTAATTTGGTCATCTTTATTTCCTACAAATACAAAAGCAACAATTATTAACAATTATTCTTTTCCCTGTTAGATTTTAATATTGTTATTGTGGCCATCTCCTCTTCATCTGTCAGTGGTGCTGGTGCAGGTTCTCCCCCCATTTTACGAGTCTCTGTCTTCTTTTGGCTGAACAGAAGTCAAATATTTATTTCATTACACTAATTAAGAAATGTATGTTGAATTAGAGAACATTTAGCTTTTTTTATTTTATTTTTTTTTGCCTGTGGGATACCATGAAAATGAATATTAGTTTAATAAATTACCTTTCTGCCAGTTTTCACCTCTTTCACATTGATTTATAATTAAAGTTACGTATTCTGTAGTATGCGGAAGTCTTTTTGGCAGGAGCTGTTGCCATGGTGAATCGTAATTTCGGAGCTCCATTGATCATGGCTTTTTATAGTCGTAGTGCACGCGCTAAACTCAGAGTCAACCTACTCAGAGTGGATTGAACTAACTCTGTTCAGCTGTTCTGAAACCGAAAACTCAGAGTCTCAGTGTAAGTCAACTCAGAGTTTGAGTTTTAACTCAGAGTTTGTTGAACCTCCTTTCTGGAATACACCCCAGGACTCCAAAACAATGTTGTCGTGTAAATGAATGGCCAAAATGCATAAAAAGTTTTCTGATTTTAGTTGAAACCAGTGTTGTGTAAATGCCCCTTAGTGGGTTAAAAATTTTGCCACTTCCTGCTAATCGATCCATGAATTTAACGGGAGATGGTGTATCACATGCAGTGGCGGCTCGTCGGGGGAGGCACAGCTTCCCCAAAATGTTGACTCCATAATTTTGAGGTGAAAATGGGAGGAGGATTCATTTCAGTTCATGTCTTAGAATGTGTATTTTTTGTTTGTAATTTCACAGCTGTAATACCATAACATGTTACTGAAGTTGGAAAGCGCTGCTTTTCTATCGCGAATGTGCCGAATCTGCTGATGTAATTACAACCGCTAAATGATAGAGAAGGGGAGGGGGAGGCCGGGGGAGAGCTGAGCTCGTGCCTCCGTTGGTAAAAAAAAATAGCCAATCACCATTGAGTGTTCACTTTCAGCGCTGAGGATTATGTGATATTAGTTTGAACGTCTCCCGCTGCGTTGATAATGTACCAAGTACTTATGATGAGTAGCGATATTGACAGACTTTTAAGAAGGGATGGATGTTTGCTTCAAGTGATAGGCCAGGTAAGTGAAATTATATTATCTTGCTGTATGTGTTAAGTATGTTTTGAACTGGTTTGGTTTAGATGGGATCATCACGGGGCATCGGTAAGAATACACAGGAGTCCATGAGTCCAATCACTGTTTTTAATAAAGTTTCAAGCCAGCTGACATACACAACGCAGTCGTGATTGTGTATGGGTTTACAAACGTGTGTGGTTTTTCTATAATTAAAACAGAAATACAATAATCAATTCACAGCAATAAAAGACAAACACACCCATATCAAATGTACAAACACGTGGGGACACGTGACTATAATCGACTAGTGATGTACGCGATCATCGTCTTATAACTGCTTTTCAATTATAAATAATCGTATCAATCCACACAATATGGCTCACTGACATTTGTACGATGTATACATTAAAGTAAATGTGAAATATTATTCGTCATCACACTTATACCGCACACATTGAAGCGCACGTGCAGAGACAGCGAACATTTATAGCGCTAGCATTAACTTCACGGAGATATGGATGCAATATATGTATCAGCACGGTTAAATACAGCAATATAAACAAGCTTAAGGAACATGTATTAATATATGTGGGAAAATAAACTTACGTTCAAAGTTACGCACACTCATCTATGGCTTGAATACACGCGAGCCCTTCATCACGTTAAAGTCGACCATGAAATGTTGCGTCAAACTCTGGGGCGGGACTAAACTACGCTGTCAATAATTCACTGTCCACCAATAAGAATAAAACAATAAACCCAGCAAATATATAATAAGCCTTTTCAACAGTATGTGTGTCGTTTTCTTTACGTTTTCTGACTAAAAGCAACCAAAAGGCCATTTTAAAGTGGTTAAGCAAATAATAATAATAATAATAATAATCGGCAGGGATCCCAGACCAATACAATTAGTGTGCCTCCTCTATTTTAAAACCCACGAGCCGCCACTGATCACATGCACATAAAAACTGTGCAAAGGTGTCGTGATAATTGCGAAATCATGGATGTAAAAGGTGAATTTTGCCTATAAACAGCATGCCAAATAAAAGCATGAACTTGTGCTATACATACGGAGTGCCAAGAGACTGGGTGGAAAAGTCGGGCAACTCTGAAATCACTTGCATGACAAGGCTGTCCAACTGCCATGAACACACAGCAGCCTTAATCAGAAAAGAATACAAAGTCAGCTATTACATGCTATGTTGTCAAAAATATTTATCTAGATCTGCCAGACTACTAAAAGCCTTACACTGCAATAAAGCAATTCTATTTTATGTTGCTTGATAAATGTACGCATGTACACATTCATAAAGAGGCCTGATTACTGGGAATGTTTGCAACCCCAAAAATGTCAAAATCCAAAATGTTAATTGTCCTCTGTTGTTATAAAACAAGCTGTTCCTGTGGCTCAGTGGTAGAGCATTGTGTTAGCAGCGCAAAAGTTCGTGGGTTCGAATCCCTGGGAACACACATACTGGTAAAAAATGTATAGCCTGAATGCCACTGTAAGTCGCTTAAGCGTCTGCTAAAAGCATAAATTATTAAATTAAATAAAAAATAACTCCTCTTATAACAATAACTCTCTGATGCAATAATCATTTCAGAAGAAGATCCTTATAGCATTGTTTATCTGACCATTAAATGGTTGTTGTTCAGGTGACCTGTAGCAGCTACAGTCACTCCATTATGTGCTTGACATAACTATAGGTCTCATTAGTAATATTTTGAAAATTATTACCGAAACGTTATGTCCGTTGATGAATAGGGTTAGAATCTGTCCCTAAATGTCAAACGTCATTAGAGTGATCCATGATGCCAGTTTAACAAGCTTAATAGGAAAATGCTAAAGTTATTTATGTATTAGCTGCACAAGCTCAAGCATGTGACTCCTGCGTCCACCGAGTAAATAACAAACTTCATTTAGTTCACTTAACCAATCATTTAAAGGGAAAAAAGGAGGGGGGCGCAAGCACGTTGATGCCGATGTGTTTCACTAACCCGTTACTTCATGTTACAAAAGTTGTGCTGCAACATAAGTACGTTTGAAGGAAAATGCTACAGCTGAGATGACTGAGCACTCCTGAAACACTACAAGAACTGCTGCACTAATGGCGCTAAAGAAGGATATTCAGAAAAACAATGGATGAAGGCGTAGCGACTCACCGACCGAGCCCGTGCGCATTCCCGAACCGAGCAGAAAGTACCAAACCCACATCTTGCTCCGATTGATCTGCCCGCTGCGGGGCAACAGCTCGGTTAAGAACTAGCTCCACGTAATGCTTCTATGTCCAAAGCCTTTAACGTGTTCTTCCTCCACGTAGTGTCCGTAATGCTGTGTTACAAGAGGTGGGCTCTTATTGTTGGGACAGCCCCGAGTCACAGAAGAATAAAGGGGAGGAGGGTAAAAACATGCTGGTATGGAGTTAGCCGAATAGGCGGTCGAGGAGCAGCGTACCCTAGTAAAAAAAAAAGTATACTTTATTGTATTTTTAATATATTCCCTGTTTCAATAGTACATTGCAAATATACTAACCAACAATTGTACTAACTTTAATATATAAAAAGTACATTACCATCATGCTTTTACCTATTTTCACAATGCGACATTTAACACACTTTAAAATAATTGTAATTTAGCATATTTTCTAAAAAAATATATATGTTACAAAAATATACTTGAATTGAAAGTTCTGTGCTGACACACAGCAGGCACAAAAGCACTTGTTTCATTTATTTTTTCCTTTTAAATATATTTATTTTTCACCTGGGTATTCGAAACATTCCCAAACGCATTAACTACATCATGAAATATCTCGATTCTCACCTTCAAATATTATGTTAGTTAATATGTGATGGTCAAATTAAGTAGCCTAATGATATAATATATTAACTATGCATAAAAACTTGTCTGTTTACTTAAGTAACAGATATGGGTGTCATGCCATAACATATTTTTAATACGACTGACTTTATATTTAATGTGAATTTAAAATTGAAAGTTAATGTGAATAAAAACATTGTAAGTTAAGTTACTTATAACACTTTCATGATTGTATAGAAAGAGAGCAAAGAACATTTACATTATCAAAGAACATTTTCACTGACAGCCTAGAGTTCAAGCACTCTCAAAAACTCCCATTAAAATCACTGAAGCTGTTTACACTGTGAAATGAAT
>NW_015540852.1:439054-446399 GCF_001515605.1 Sinocyclocheilus anshuiensis | reverse complement strand
AGTTGATGGTCTTTCCACGCTTCGGTCTTACCACGACCGCAGCCGCGACCACTTCCGTGGTAAACTAAGCTTCTTTTTTATTCGTCTAACAAAACTCAAATTGAATTCAGCTGGACACACTTTCCTGTTTATCCCAACAAATGGCCAAGCAAAGCGAACGACACTGACAAGGTACGCGATACAGTACGAGACCAAACGCCATGATTTTAACATTGAACGTTAATGTGAATAAAAACTGTCAGCGCCAGCCAGCGAACGCAAATTAGAATTTAGCAGCTGATGATATGACGCGCTGAACGTTCTCATGCCGGTGTGATTGTATCAAATATAGAAAATATTAATAGGCTATTTTTTGTCTTTTGGAAGCTGCATTCAAAATCCACTTGGCTCAAAAATCTGAGGGGGCACGTGCCCTCACTTTGAATGGGCATGACGCCTCTGATTGGCATTGATACAGTGGGCCTGGCTGTAAAGCTGCAGAAGTAGTTTCCCAGGAATCAGTTTTTAGTCTCTTTCAATATTGTTTGGAAGTGGAATGACACAGTTTGTCTTTAGACCTAATCATTACACATTTACGTTTGAGTGATTGAGGATGGACAGCAAATACATTATTGGTATGAGACACGTAATATATAAATGTTGAGGAAATATTTAGCTGAACATCTCTATCAAATTTGAAGAGTTAATTTGCAAAAACGGATAAACGCCATTTTCAAAAAAAAAAAAAAACTGAGCTGATTGCCATGCATTATTCTCCACATATAGCGCGATCTGAACCCTAAACACGTTTTGTCAAAAAAGACAGTTTTGTCCACTTTCAAGGCATCACAAGTTCACGTTTTACTGCAGAATCCGACAAGCGGCCTTGTTGTTTTTGAACAGAAGCCGATAAGTCAATTTTAGCGAATCAGCGCGCTGTATTCAGGTCAGGTGACAAGGCTACTTTCACTTTGAAAATAGGTGCTAGCTGAGAGGAGTTTCATCAAAGCTGACTAAAAGTGATCGAGGATGGATCATTTCGACGAACTTGATGAACCTGTGATATCTTCTTCAGGGCAAAAAAGGAAAATAAAAGCTGAAACGTTTTGACGCAACCTTGCAAAAGCAGCGCATTACAATGGTGAGGGAAAAGCTCCGTGTATTGCGTTTAACGTTAATCACATCCATACAGTTTATGATCACAACAACAACGTTTGTCAGGCATCTAACATTTTCATCTGAGGAGATTAAAAAGATTAAAAGAGTGTTTTTTTAAACTTTAAAACATGAAATGAGGAGTTGATCTGCTTTTGCCAAAAAATGACTGTTGGAGTTATCTGCTTTTGTTATAAAACAAACTTTTGTAAAAAAAAACATACTTTCAATGAACTTTAATTTTGTAAATTACCTGCATTTGTTTAAAGGGGTCATATGATGCAATTTAAATTTTTCCTTTCTCTTTGGAGTGTTACAAGCTCTTGGTGCATATGCTGGGACACGGCATCACAATATGGTAAGGGGCGTAACATTTCCATCACACGCTTGAGGTATTCAGCATTCACAACGCACTGGATAGCTGGCCAATCAGTGTACACCTCGCTTTTCAGAACGATGAGCTTTGTAAAAATCGATGCGTTTCAGAAAGGCGGGGCATAGAGGAGCAACAATAATGTACATTATGTGGAAAATAATGTGTTTTTTAAATCTTAAACCGCATAAACACATTTCATTACACCAAATACACAACATAATGTTCTTTTTAGCAACATCATATGACCCCTTTAAGTCAGGGATCCTCAAATCTGGCCCACGAGATCCACTTTCCTGCAGAGTTTAGCTCTAACCCTAATCAAACACACCTGAGCATGCTAATCAACGCCTTCAGGATCATTTGAAAATCACAGGTAGGTGAGTTTGATCAGGATTGGAGCTAAACTCTACAGCGCATTGGCCCTCCAGGGCAAGATTTGAGGAACCCTGGTTTAAGTTATTATTACTTAATCAAAACAACCCAACTGCAGTTTGATTGATATTACTTGGAATGCACAATAAAAAAAACGTGATTTCTGAAAAAAAAAAAAAATCGGTTTTTACAAATTAACTCTTCAGTTTCCTCCACTCTTGGCAAGCTCTTTAACTAAAACACAGAATCTGTTTGTGGTGGATGCAGAAGATGGCCCATTCTCACATGTTAAAGCCACCAGGGTCATAATTTCACAGATTGTTCCATCACTTAATTGTACAACAGAATTGTTTAACTTTTTAAGAGTTGTGTTATTACAGGAATGATAAAGAACTCCACTACAAGTGAAAATGTCATAAAAAAAATTCCTGAAATCTTCCTCTGCAACACAGATGTGATACCTTTCTTCGGGCAACCAAAACCTCTGACATTATCTTGGAACTTCTTTGAACTTCTGTGTTAAGCCAGATCTACTTTGGAGTTTGTCAAATAATTTTCGTATGTTGTCATTAGCACTTGCCATTGAAGTCTCTGCTTTTTTTGAGAGAGCCCTCCACCTAAGGAATCTCTTAACTACTTGATCTAGCACATGTGTTGTTCCATTGAAAAACTTAAGCAATGCACCATTAAATGATTCGAATGGAAATGTGGATGTTGCCCACAGTGGTCCCCAGTTGCGCACACTTGCTGCTAAGTGCATTAACAAATGCACATTGAAAGAGACATTAGTAGCACCATAAAGTTTCTCAAAGTCTCGCACAAACTTTCGAAGAGCTTGTTCTGCCATATCCACATGGTTTGCTTTGATGTCATCATGAAGAAGAGTGTGCACTGAAAAAAATAATAAAAAAAAAAGATGACTCCAGTACTTCTTTTTCAAAATACCACTCAAAACAGGCACAGCATAAAACAACAAAAAAGACCTACATTCAGATGCTTTCCAGAATTCCAGAAAAAGTCTTTCACTGATCTTGGAGCCCTTGTGACTTCCAAAGGTGGGTTTATGGCCATCAGTCCCTGGTCTATGTCATTGACCTTTGAGCCCAGGTACCAGTCTTCATTATGATGCTTACTGTCTAGCCACAGGGATGTTATCTGTTTGGTGACACCAAGGCAGACACTGTGCTGGTACTCTGGAACGAATCCCGTGATCATGTTAAAGCTCTCAAGTTCCATCAAAGGGGATGGTCCTTTTACACCCATTACTGGTTTAGCAGGTGTTTCCAGCATAGCATGCCGGAAATGATCTGTCTCCATCCTTAAAGGTGGTTCTGGTGTTTCCCAGATATATGGGCCACCACCATAGTGGAGGCAGAAGTCACACCCATATTTTCCATTGAACTGCTTCGTGTTTCTCAGGAGGGGCCGGGCAATTCAATCTGAGGAGCAGAGGAGTGCATGAACTTTGCATGTATGCTCTACATTTTCAGAGTCCCTCCATTTGATTCCAATCTGTTCTAGTTCCTTGAGCTGTGACACAAAAGCAGTTAACAATGTTATCATATTTGGCTTGCTGTTACCAACCCATAAGCATGGTATGCATATGTTCCTTTCACGATCATTTGGTGACAGCTCAATGATTTGACACTGGATTGGCCATATCTGAACATTATTACTTTTAAAAACAGGAATTCCATCACAATTCCGCAAGATCAATATGTCATCAGCCCCCGTTTGTCCACTCTGCTTGATCTTTTGTTATTCTGCCCTACACTGAATATCAGAAACAATGTCTGGGATTGGTTCCCTTTTATTCAAACGTATCTCAGGTCTTTCCAAAATGTCAATTATTTGGGTTGATAGACTGAGTACAAGAAAGTAATATCCAGCCCTTAGGTTATTCTCTATGTCAAATTCAGTAGAGCAGTTTTGTGGCGCTGTCTTGGAAGCTCCCAAATTGCTTTCACAGTTGATATAATAAAAATGTGGCACATACTGGCCAAATTGTCCATATGCTTTATGAAATAGATATGAGGTTGCAGGCACCAAGCCAGGGAAATGTTCATTGAACATAGTAAGAAGATCCTGAAGAGCTACTTCTGTCAAATTGTGCCTCAGTACATACGACAAGAGTAAAAGCAGACTCTGTCCCTTTGTGAGGGGAGCACCAGGGTATACAGGATCCTCTTCATGTTGTTTCTGTAATAAAAGACAAGGATGATAACATTAACAACTATAAAACAATATAAAACATAAGCAGAAATATCACTAACGGTGTTGTTCATTTAAGACAGGTGGCTTACACAGTAAATATAAACTAACACCATGCGTATAGATAATCTAAATTACACAGTACCTTCCTTTGGTTTCTGTCCTTGTCCATTTCCATCTTCTTCCTCTCTGTCCTTTTGTTCACTTCCATCATTTTCTTCAAGGTCTTCTTGTTCACTTTCATCATTTATCTCTCTGTCCTCTTGCTCATTTCCCTCTACTTCCTCTCCTTCCTCATTTCCACTTCCATCATCTATGTCCACTTCCGTCATCTTCCTCTCTGTTCTCTTGTCCATTTCCATCATCTTCATCTCCTTCCTCATTTACATTTACATCATCTTCCTGTCTGTCCTTTTGTTCACTTTCTTTTTTGCTTTCAAGTTCACTCTTCAGTAGAATTTGGAGAATGAATCTGAAACAAATGTACACCAAAGGTAAGTGCAGCTTCACAAAACAAATGCAAAACAAAACAGCAGCATTTCGATACAAGTCAAATGTAATGAAATCAAAATATCAATAAATAAACAGCCCACCAACACACTCCGGGGCATAGAGCTGTGAGAGGCCCAACCAAACACAAACTTCAGGTTAAACATTTAGGTTATAATAAAACTTTATATTATACATATGATTGTTTTTCTCATTTACGTACCTTTTTGTAAACTTTTCTTCTGTAAGTAGTTGTTTGGGAAATTGGAGATGTGTAAAGAAATCTCTTGTATTACAATTACGTCTGTTTTTGTGGATACAGTACAAACTAAATTAAGTAACATAAAGTAACTGCTATCCAATCGTTAAGTACTTGTGATGTCTCCTGTTTAACATTGTTGACATATGGTGAGCTAGAGTAAACATTTTAAATCCATGCATCTTTTGTCTAGGCAAAAGTTTATTTTATTACATAAAAGTTATAAAATATTAAATAATAATATATATCCTCCTGGGACCCATGAAAAGACTTTTGTCCACTGTAGTGGACATTATATTTTTGTGAATTTCTCTGACACCATACATGTAACAGTTTTACAGGACAAGTGGATGTCCTGTAAATAGCACATGCAGGGCTTTTCAAAGATATCAGATATTTGGAGGTTTTTGGACTTTAAAAATGACTGACAGTAATTTAATGATTAAATTTAGCACTCTCGTGGAAATATAATAATATTTTGTAATTATCATTTAAATCTGACTAATTTTCAAATTGTCATAAATCAACATCTCAAGAAAATATTTTGGGGCTTTTTAATCCAAATATGACTTTCTGTTACAAAACAGGGCCACTGTAGAGGACACCAGGGGCCAGTTGCATAAACATAGCCGTTATGTTATGACAGTGTCTTAAGTGATAGTATGACCAATTAGTGGTTAATCAAGGGGCAATCAGTCTTAACTTTTTAGAATAAAATTACACCAATCTCTGTTTTTATATAACTGACATAAAACAGCTATGGACATGCTTAGAAAAAAATGTGATGACTAACTTGTAAGAGTAGTCTTAGCAGTTTATGCAACCAGCCCCAGGACTTAAATAATGTTTATCAAGCAGCTTTGGAGGACACAACAAGTAAACAGGAAAATAAATTATATATCAATATTCCTATAAAATATTACATATGAAAACTTTGCCAATTATTACTCCCATTATTACACTACATTTTTCATTACATGTTGCCCCAAGAACACATTAATATGCAAATTAGATACAGTTTATAGATAGATTATATGGAGTGAGTCTGCCCATTTAGGGCCATTTTTCCCACATATTGCATAAATTAAAATAGTATATCAATTAATTCCGTTACATCTTTCATAACATAGATGAGAATCATTTTTATACAAAGTTTATTAAAATAAACAAAACAAAAAAAAATTAATAAAATTGATAGGTGATCAAAAATAAAATAAAATAAAAAAATAAAATAAAATTGTCCAGGGGCCTGTTCTTCGTACGTCGCTAACTCAGTTAGCTGGATTTGATTGTTGACGATTTGGCATGATCTTGGATTGTTTGGTTCTTCGAAGCTCATCCCAGAGTTGCTGTCATAGCAACAGGTCCGTAAACTTAACCCTGCTCGGGAGCAGCTTATTTAATGTAAACAGGATTAGATTGCATCTTTTTAAGCAGAATTGATACTTAAAATCTGTCCGCTACCACCCCGCTATACTTTATTACAAGAGTACCCTACTAATCCAGGGACATTTAAAAATTAATTTAAAGATAATATAATAATGTTGTGTAGTCTTTAATACTATAGACAGCCAGTTTTACTCACGGAAAGATTTATTCGTCATAAAATTATTACTTCATAATTGTATTCAAGTCTTACACACATGCTATACAGATAATGTAGAGTTGTGCATTAATTTGAATGATGACAGCTATTATGGGAGGCTATCATGGCTTGATGGAGCACAGGAGATGCAGATAACATGAACTTTCCTGACACACCATTACAGTTAGTTACAGTTACAGATAATTGAAAAATGATCATTAGAAAATTCAAAATACATTTACATTTATTAATTTAAAATGTTTTTAAAGAATTTGTTTGAACTATTTAAAATGTATTTAAGAGTTTGTCCAAATAATCGTCCTCTATGATGTCATGTTCTGTGATGACTTTAGTACCATGGACAGTGAATCGTTAGCAGGCTGTCGTAATCGAAACATGTCATTTGTAGATGGTCCCTCAGATAGACGATGACGTCACAACACTCCATAGAGGTAAGTGTGTTTATCAGCTTCTTTAAAACGTCGAGTTCTGCAGAAAAATGTGTTGAAGCTTATGCTCATAACAGTCGGTAATGATAATTAACCGAAATTAGCCTTTTTAAATGCAGACAAATGTTAAAGTTATTGAACGCGGAAGTCTGAATGTGCGAATATAAAATGTCTCCGGTTACTATCGTAACCTCGGTTCCCTGAGAGCGGGAACGAGACATCACGGCGACATTTCTCTGTTATGGAACAGAACATATATCCTTCCCTTCCAACCTTTCCTGAAGTCCTATTGGCTCACGCCAGTCCAAAAGACTGGCCAATTGTCGCGAAGTATGCAAATACTGACGAGCTCGAGAGGCAGTATAAAATGCAGTGCACGCGACAATTACGTCAGAATCTGATACTGAACGATACTTACCTGGTCGAGCAGCGACCTCCGTAATGTCTCGTTCCCGCTCTCAGGGAACCGA
>NW_015540852.1:419429-438787 GCF_001515605.1 Sinocyclocheilus anshuiensis | reverse complement strand
AAAGCCCAGGTATATGAAATTTGCAAATCTGGTCAGTAATAACGAATGCTGCGCTGAGAACAGGGCAGTAGCAACAACAGTAATGTAAGGGGCTGCACAGACATAACTGTGTTTAGCAGCATAACACATAATATGATAATGGTAGCATGAAGGGAATCAGACATGAATAACAGGAAGCTGCACTGAGTGTCACTCACCGACAGCACTCGGGAGGCTAAGGACTGAACGTCCAGCTCGTAAAACCTGGCGAAGGAATTCTGAGAAGACCAGCCGGCTGCAAAGCATATATCTTGAATAGCCATACCTCTCGACCATGCCCAGGAGAAGGCGATAGCTCTTGTTGAGTGGGCCCTAATGTGCAAAGGGCATTCCAAATCTGGGCTCGTATAAGCAGCCGTGATAGCGTCCACAATCCAGTGGGCAAGTCTCTGTTTTGACACGGCAAAATGTTTGTGTGTTGGATGTTCCTTCCCTTCACACAACCACCGTAGCACACGAAAAGCTGGTCAGATTTATCGTAACCTCGGTTCCCTGAGAGCGGGAACGAGACATCACGGCGACATTTCTCTGTTATGGAACAGAACATATATCCTTCCCTTCCAACCTTTCCTGAAGTCCTATTGGCTCACGCCAGTCCAAAAGACTGGCCAATTGTCGCGAAGTATGCAAATACTGACGAGCTCGAGAGGCAGTATAAAATGCAGTGCACGCGACAATTACGTCAGAATCTGATACTGAACGACGCTTAGCTGGTCGTGCAGCGAACACGGTGACCTCCGTGATGTCTCGTTCCCGCTCTCAGGGAACCGAAGTTACGATAGTAACCGGAGACGTTCCCTCTCGAGCTTTCACGAGACATCACAGAGACATCTCTCCGTTATGGGAATGATATTCAATCCCGCTGTGAGTGAGGCTACAAGCAGTGTTGGGGGTAACGCATTACAAGTAACGCGAGTTATGATTGAGAGGGGGACTGCACATAGATAACTGTGTTAAGCAGCATAATACATAACATGATGATGGTACACGAATTGAATTAGACATCACTTGGTAAGGACTGAACATCTAGCTTGTAAAACCTGGCGAATGTATTCTGAGAAGACCAGCCGGCTGCAAAGCATATATCTTGAATAGCCATACCTCTCGACCATGCCCAGGAGAAGGCGATAGCTCTTGTTGAGTGGGCCCTAATGTGCAAAGGGCATTCCAAATCTGGGCTCGTATAAGCAGCCGTGATAGCGTCCACAATCCAGTGGGCAAGTCTCTGTTTTGACACGGCAAAATGTTTGTGTGTTGGATGTTCCTTCCCTTCACACAACCACCGTAGCACACGAAAAGCTGGTCAGATTGCCGAAAGCTGGCCGAACGGTCAATGTAAATCCTCAAAGCCCTGACAGGGCACACCGAAGTCTGAGCGTCCGCATCACGCGGATGACTGAGGATGACTGAGTCGATGACTCAGAAGACAGGGTGGACAACGAAACAGTCTGCGCTCTGAAGGGGGTAGATAGTGATTTAGGCACGTAGCCTGGTCTCGGCCGGAGAGTGACGCTGCAGTCACCAGGTCTGAAGCGAATACAGTCGCTGTCCACAGAAAACACATGTAAATCCCCTATGCGCTTAGCCGAAGTGAGGGCAAGAACAAGTGCACTTGTGACACTGTCACACAGGACACATGTTTTAACCTGCACAATATATTATAATGATTTTATCTATGTTTGAGTTTTAATAGGTTTTCATGCTGTCTTAGCCATTTTATTCCTCTTAACTATTTTAATGTGTGTATGTCTTTAAGTGATTCCAGGTGTTCCTGTCATGTGACTCATCACATGACAAAAAATAGGAACTGAACAGTACAAAGGAGGCAGCATGACAAACATTCAAGGTCATTGACCAAACACCTACACGCTGGATTGTGGAGTTGTTTATGGATTTACCATTCCAGTATTTTCACACATCTTGGATTATCACTTTCTTTGTACTGTATATACACCGGTGGAACTTACATTGGAACTTATTTTACATTGGAACTTACAGCACGCAGGATTTCTTAAGAACTGTTTTAACGGTATGGAACTGAAAGACTCTGTGCTTTTAACAGCCTAGGATTTCTAGTTTTATTGTGTTGTTTTAAGTTCCTTGTGAATTTTGTAAATACACTATTTATTCATTCTACTTTTGTTGTTGTCTCATCTTTTTAAAACACTTATTTTACCTCACACAGTTTAATCTGACCCCATTTCAAATCTATGTAATTCGGCCGATAAGGCCGATCGTTACACACTTTTGAGAGATATTTCCTTCATATCAACAGATGCTAAAGGCTCGAATGGTGGCTGTGAAAGAGCTCTTAAAGGGTTAGTTCATCGCAAAATGAAAATTATGCTGTTTCACTCACCCCCGAAGCATCCTAGGTGTATATGACTTTCTTCTTTCAGACGAATCCAGTCGGAGTTAGACAATTTTTAATATAACTCCGACTGGATTCGTCTGAAAGAAGAAAGTCATATACACTTAGGATGCTTCGGGTGTGAGTAAAACACAGCATAATTTTCATTTTGCGGTGAACTAACCCTTTAACACCACCTCTAGGTCCCAGGGCGGGACTGAAGGCAGATGCGGGGGATGCAATCTCCTCGCTCCCGTAACCCTGTGGTGCTCTTCGGTCACTTTTGTCCGAAACATTTTCTGTTTTTAATTTTTAAAAATCACAGCTTAATCGGAATGGTTCGAAACTTGGTGACTTTTATGGCATTTGGAATGTGAACACACAAAAATTAAGGGCATGATTCGAGCAGACTAAGTGGTCGTAAAAATTTGTTACATTTTTATAGAATTTGAATGTTTTGTGTAACAAAATGCTTTCTCTTTGTTCAGGTTTGACTGTAGTAATAATAATTCAAAACTGACGCTTCAAATCATCATTTCAAACCAAAAAAAAAATCTAAACCTTTACAAAAAGTTGTCTTTGAGAATGTCTAAATATATATCCAAACCCACAACTTAATAAAAATAAGTATTTATGTCTAAAAACAATTAGAGAATTTATAGGCCTTTTATATAGAGCTATATAGGAATCTATGGGCTAAACCATGGAATTGCAGATGTTTTTCTTATTTTACTCCCACCAGATGGCACTAATCTGGCTTCAAAAATGGGATTTTAAAGGCATTGACTCTATTTTAACATGAAATACTGCATTAATTGAAAAGTAATCTAAAAATATGAAAAAAAATGTTATTTTTATTTTCAATGGGCAGAAATTGATCATAATAATTGTATAAATATTACACAGATCGACCCCAAATCAAATTTGGGCCTGCCCAAATCAAGCAGGCCCAAATCATCTGAACCGACTCGGGGTGCAACCTCCACTCTCCTTGAGGAATCCCTTTCCTTAAAAGCATGTCCGCCCCGTGGTTCAGGAGACCGGGTATGTGTGCTGCTTTGATGGAGAGAAAGTGACGGTCCGCCCTCCAGTCTGTACTGTAGAAAACGCAGCACATCCGACACGGAGCAAGCAGCCGGGTCGATATGAACATCACGTCACCATTTCACAAACACTCCCCATTTTAGAGCATACAAACGCCTCGTGGAGGGCGCCTGCGCCTCAGAGAGTGTTGAGCACACGGGAATGCAAGGCGCTCAGCTCCTCTGATACCCCCGAAGCAGCCACACATGAAGGCTCCATAACTCCGGGTTCGGGTGCCACACCGAGCCGCTCGCTTGAGACAGCAGATCCTTCCTGATGGGGATCGGCCAGGCCGGCGCCACCAGCAGCTCTGTCAGGTCCGGGAACCAAGGCTGGTTCGGCCAGTTCGGGGCGATGAGTATCACCGAAGCCCCCTCCTCCCTGATCTTGCATAACACCAGTGGCAATATCTTGATTGGAGGAAACGCATACAGCCTGGCTGCTGGCCAGTGCGATGTCAGAGCGTCCCCTTCCAGCGGGGAGTGAGACAGGGAGAAGAACAGCGGGCAGTGCGCATTCTCGCTCGTGGCGAACAGATCGACCCCAAATCAAATTTGGGCCTGCCCAAATCAAGCAGGCCCAAATCATCTGAACCGACTCGGGGTGCAACCTCCACTCTCCTTGAGGAATCCCTCTCCCCGAAAGCATGTGTACGACACCACAGATGTTGTCGGTGCGAATCAGTACATGTCGCTGTTCCAGCTGCGGCCGTAAATCCTTTAGAGCTAAGAACACTGCTTCCAGCTCCAAGCGGTTTATGTGCCACCGGCTCTGAAGTTCTGACCATAGCCCTAAATCCGGCATGCCCTCGCACACTGCTCCCCAGCTGCGTCGCTGTGCCCTCGAAAGCAAACCTCAGAAAGCGTCTGTGATGCGGTGCTATCTGAATGTGGAAGTACGCGTCCCTTAAGTCCATGGACGCAAACTAGTCCCCAGGGCGAATTTGCGCCAGGATCTATTTCAGCGTTATCATCCTCGCTCCTTTTTCGAGCAGACTGCATACCTCTTGTCTCAGAACCAGGGTATTTCGAGGCCTGTATTTCTATAACCTATATTTCTATAACCTATAGATTTCTATAGCCTGTGTGGGCGGCGGCTCTGCACTGCTTTGAGGCTGGGCGAGCGGTACCGCATTGACTGAGTGAGGAGGAAAAGGCTCTTTTTGTGAGAATGTATGCATTTTTATTGAATGAACATCCAACACACAAACATTCCAACACATGAACTTGGGATGCTTGGGAGCCGGGACGCTCGCGCACTCTCCTCCTCTTTTCAGACCTTCAGGACGACGGCTTAGCAGCTGGCGGCGGGCGAGAGTCATGTCGTGGGCTCCTCCGCTGGCCGTGGTGTTTCCTCCCGGGACCACGCCTTCCTCCGGACATCCGGCTCCTGGCGAGGAGCGGTAGCAGACACCGCCGAGGTCGCTGGCCTGGGGTTATCCCTCCGTTGGGAAGAGCCAGGTGGCGATGAGGATCTGGATCTCATCGTCTGCTGCTGGAAAGTGCGCCTCGGGCATCACGTGACTCATGGCTTTGGCACACTTTTGAGCCTCTGCAAAGTGCTCAATAATTGACTCCACGGCGTCACCGAAGAGGCCGGAGGGAGTCACAGGTGCGTTCAGCAGCACTTTACGGTCAGCATCCTTGAGGTCAGCCAGGTTTAACCATAGGTGCTTCTGAAGGACGACCGTAAAACCCATGGCCTTACCCACGGCCTGGGCCGCTCGCTTTGTCGCCATCAGCGTGAAGTCCGTCGCCGCGCGCAGATCCTTAATGGCCTCCGCCGTGAGGGCTCCACCCTCCGCCGCATGCAGGAGCTTCGCCTGAAAAACCTGCAGCACCGCCATGGCGCCACGGCTGCAGCTTCTCACTGACAACATAACGCCGCTCGCATCATTCACAGTCGGGTTATTAGCAGACAACACATAGCAGGTCTTGAATTTCGGCGCAGGATTGCGGCTATTAATAATAATTCTACTCATTCCCACAGTTGAATTCTGCGCTTACAACACGATGACAGATGACGGAATGTATAATTTGCACGTGCTTTTGAGTCTTGCTTATTTAAAGTGAAAGAGAACTCGCTCGCGCACTCTCTTATAGACCATTTTCTGTTGACCCACAGATCGCAATAAACTGAGAGTGACAGCTTTTAAAGATTATTAAGGGAGTTTGCAAATGTGATATTGATTTAATACAACAGCTCAATAAACAAGAACTTAAAATTAAGAGACTTATGTTGTCTGACTATAAGACTACTGCCTGATTTTGCTCTATTTTGTCAACAAAAATAGTTCCAAATAAAATAACAGCTCAGCCGCTGTGCATTTCTAAAAGCAAACAGCGGTGTTTCATTCAAAGTGCGTGTTTAAACGAATCTAGTGAATCAGTGATTCATGATTACCAAGTAACTCAGATATTCTCTTGTAAATTAAAAAGTAATGCGTTACTTGAAAAAAGTAATCTGATTACGTAACTCACGTTACTTGTAATGCATTACCCCCAACACGGCTAATTACAAGAAGAAAAAAACTGCCCTTAAACTGGGTGTGTGGCAGGTATGGCTGTGGAATGGGGTTTGGCCGAGGAAAAAATTTCAGTCAAAATATATATATTTTTATTTAACCCCTGATTTAATTGCGCTATTGTGTCACTTTATTGGTAGCAGGTGTAGGCTTGCAAGTGTAAACTTCTTTACACTTGTTATATCAGATTTGTTCAAAGACCTCTTCTCGAAACATTTTTTTATTCCTTTTGGGAAAAGACATATGGAACAAGGATGAAAGCAGGGCTGTTCGCATCAAAAAGAAAATGTTGGACACCAACAATGAGTTGGAGGCTAAAAAAGCAAGGCTGGTGAGTGGATTAGACAAGTCTTTATTTATTATTGAAAATGTGATCTCATAGTGACAGTATTTTCTTAATTTGCCAGAAGATTTTCTAAATTAAAAATTGATTTCATGCATGTAATGTTAAATATGAGCCTCTCTACGCATCCGAAATCTCCTGTACACTTGTCATCAGAGTCCCGTACTAAACACTGTACCTCAGGTAGTCCACAACTGTGCTCATTTGTAGAAAAACGGATGGATTCTCATGTTAATTTTTCATTTTCTTTCCCGAGGAGTAGTATTTTGTTTTTCTATATGTGTACTCAGATTGGGGGATTGTAAGCATTATGGAGCGATATACACACTATATGCATTTCATGCATAGTCCAAACTAGAGATCTCCCTCACATAGAAAGTCCAAACTAGAGATCTCCCTCACATAGAAAGTCCACCAGTAAGACTCATAAAAGTAAAATAAAAAAATACAGTGTTCAAGGTAATCCCTTAAATCAGTGGTTTTCAAACTTTTCACACTAAATACCACCTCAGAAAATATTTGGCTCTCCAAGTACCACCATAATGACCAACGTTAAAATACAGTAGCGTAGGCCTAATTATTCAGCTACAGCTATGCACAGTTAAAAAACGAGGCAGTTTTATTCCTAATAAGAATATTTATTATTGTCTGCCACTTTAAACATTGTAAATACAGTTTTAAAATTATCACTGCACTGTGCTTACATACAGGTAAATACAAAACTTAAATGATTAAATTAAAATGTACTGTGCCTAAATGTTAAATAAAAACTAAAACTTAAAAAGTAAAATAAAACTGTACTGTACTTAAATGTAAAGTAAAAAATGTACAGTACTTGATAAAAAAAATTAACAGTCTATATACTGTATGTGTAGCTGCGAGTAACAATAAGAGCTGTAACATAACAATTGTATTAATGTCAACCGAAGCCTTTCTTGCTTCCAAAACTTGTACAACAACTACTTTCTGAAACAGAAACACACACAGAGAGAGAGAGAGAGAGAGAGAGAGAGAGAGAGAGAGAGAAAATAAGAATAAAACAAAAGTGAGGAAGAGCATTAAGAATAACAACTGTACTTAATTAAAACACACATACTTCATGTTGGTGACAACTTGCATGAGCTTAATGTGATGGGTGTGCATGCCTCTGTGATCACAGTCCTGCGATGTCTGGGTCAATGGAGGTCAGCTTCAGTCTCAGGTTTAGCTCAGCATCCACCCTGCTTCTGTACTTTGTTTTTATGACATCAAGTGAAGAGAAGTCTTTCTCACACAGATACGTGGTCGCAAAATGGTTAGAGAAGTCGTGGCCTAATGGTTAGAGAGTCGGACTCATAACCCAAAGGTTGTGGGTTCGAGTCTCGTACTGGCAGGGATTGTAGGTGGGGGGAGTGAATGTACAGCGCTCTCTCCCACCTTCAATACCACGACTGAGGTGCCCTTGAGCAAGGCACCGAACCCCCAACTGCTCCCCGGGCGCCGCAGCATAAATGGCTGCCCACTGCTCTGAGTGTGTGTTCACGGTTTGTGTGTGTTCACTGCTGTGTGTGTGCACTTTGGATGGGTAAATGCAGAGCACTAATTCCGAGTATGGGTCACCATACTTGGCCACATGTCACATCACTTTACACTTTACAAAAGGAAGGAGAAAGCGCACGGCCTTGTCGGAAAGCACAGGGTATTCACAATGTCTGCTTTCTGAAAGCTGCCTTCAATGTTTCGTCACAAGACAACTCTATTAAACTCTCCTGCTCACCAACAGTTAAGTCCTCTGAAGTCATTTGAGAGGTGTCGATGCCGAAAGGGTTTCTCATCCAGCTGCTAGCTTCAGCTTCATGCATCACTGGGAAATAATCACGGAACTGTTGTCTGAGCGACACAAGGTGTGCAGCGATGTTCTCCCTGATTCCATCATCAAGCATCAGTTCATTGTCAGACAGAAAACTCTCCAAAGCAGGGAAAGCTGAAACATCACCTGTCTTGACTTTGATTTCAACTCCAACTTCTTCAGCAGTGCATTGATTTTCTCCTGCACGTCAAAGACATTGATGGAGGGTCCCTGTAGTCCCAAATTCAGTTAGTTTAAACGTGAAAAAATGTCAGACAAGTATGCCAGCTGACTGAGCCACACAGTATCCTCAAAAATGTCTGACAAGGGGAAATTTGTGTCCTGTAAGAACATCTGGACCTCTTTGTGCAATTCGAAAAGCCTCAAAAGCACCTTTCCTCTTGATAGCCACCTTACTTCAGTATGAAGCAAGAGTTGGACATGCTCACTTCCCATCTCCTCACAGAGCACACGAAATAAGCGAGCATTCATCGGTATGGCCTTAATGAAGTTCACAATTTTCACAGCAGAGTCCAGCACAGACTTCAATTCATCAGGCATCTTCTTCACTGCCAGCAGGCGCTGGCACGATGGATGCTGCAGTGAGTCCAGGTGCCAACTCTCAGATGCGAGCTGCTACTCCACTGTGATGACCTGTCATAGCCCTCGCGCCATCTGTACACACTCCCACACACTTTTTCCAGTCCAGACTGTTCTCTTGGATAAACGCGTCCAGTACCCGGAATATGTGCTCTGCTGTAGTTCTGGTCTCAAGTGACTGGCAGAACATAAAGTCCTCCTGAGCTGCACCATCATATTCATATCTCACGTAAACCAATAAATTGGCCAAATCTGCGACATCTGTAGTCTCGTCAAGCTGGATGGCAAAATATTGTTTTTAATGTGCTCAATCAGTGTCTTTTTAACATCATCAGCCATGTCTTTTATTCTCAGTGACACAGTGTCGTTCAAAACGACACTTGGTGGCACCAAGTTTAACTCTTTGGCAGCTTTCTCTCCACACATGATGCGTGTCATCTCTTTGGCTAAAGGTAGACACAGTTGTTCCCCAATTGTGTGCGGCTTACCGGCTTTGGCGATCTGGAGGCTGGCACGATATGAAGCTTCCTGTGCTTTGATTATGGGTGTACCACAGGATTGAATGGTGGACTTTGAATGCTTCAGTTCATTACGTTTTTGTAAAAAAAAAATCCACTGGTTTGTCCTTAAGCGCCGTGTGCTTGGTTGTGAGATGCCGTTTGAGAAGCGACGGTTTCATACATTCATTGCTAAGAACTTTGCCACATACCACACACTGCGGCCTGGACTCTTTCTCTTCCCCGCTCCAAATAAAACCAAATTTGATGTAGTTCGAGTCGTAATTTCGCACTGTTTTGTATCGTTTGCTGCTGCTAGCAGATGCTATGGGGACTTCACCAGCACTACCAAAGTAATCATTGTTAGCACCTGTACTCGGTTCACTCTCGTTCTCTTCAGTTCTTGTGCTTGAAACATTCTCCTCCTGATCCACACTTCTCTTGCCAGATTGAAGCTAGGATAGCAGTTTTGTTGACCTTTTCATAATTTAGCCACCTTGCAAACTTTTAAAAAGTGTTTTAACATAAATTTTTTTTCATTCAGTGATTCCTCTGAATAGAGGGAACCCCGCGTACCACTACCACACTTTGAGAATCAGTGCCTTACATGTTTTGCTGCAGCTGAATAATAAACAGATAGACACGTTTTGACTGATTAAACATGAACACAGTAATTACACGATTGACAGTGTATGGTTAATCTGTGTTCTTCAAGCTAACAATTATGTGCCTGTTGCGATAGGTTTGATTAATATTGATGCTTGATTATTTTTGAAGTAAATCCACCAAAGATCACTGGAATGTTTTTTTCATTGGAAGGCCATTTCATAAAAAAGCCAAAGAATATGAAGTTATGAGTTTCATAAAAGATATGCAGCATTTTTATTCACACTGTTCTAATCACATTAAGCTTCTAAATAAACTGTGTCAAGCTGCCATCTCCAGCACAGCAGTAATCTCAGATATCACATTAAATGATCAAATAAAGCTTTGGCTGGACTGATTCATTGTGACTGCTGCCAAAATATTTTCAAATCAGAAAAAAAACCTTGCAACAAATTGCAGTATGTCAGCATGAATGGGACATTGTGAAGATATTACAAACTTTTTTTTTTTTATTGCTACATAACGTTACATTTTCTTCTGGCGAAGCAAACCAAGATAAAAGAGGCAGCCAGAGACCAGATGTTACAAAAACTGAAGAATTTCCTTTCTCAGAGCAGGGGCCTAGACACACAAGATCAGCGCACCAGCTCCAAGGATGAATTTCCACAATGTCTTCATAGTGTAATGCATACTGTCTTATTGAGGATTTGGCTACATTTTTATAGTTTGAATGCTTTATAAACAGGACTTGAATAAAAAAAAAAAAAGAATTGTACTGAATCCATTCGATTCATAATATCCATTCACATAAAGTGCCTAGCACTTCAATATATAGTATTCTACACTCAAAGTGCTTCACTATCATATGAGGAGTCTCTCCTCACCCACCACTTGTGAAACTAGCATCCTTTTTTATGCTTGTTTGATGTTTTTCCTTAGTGATGCCTTATTAAGAGTTTTGTGCAGATAAAGCAGGCAAAGACTAAGAAGGCTGCCAGACCCCTGGCATTCACCTCCGATCATCATATCAGTTCTGATGAGGCCACAAACATAGCGAGCCCACTCCGTCCAGATCATCACACCAGTTCTGATAATGCTACAAACATAGGGAGTCCTGAAATGGTAAGTCATATTTTTTTCTAATCTGTTATCTATGTACTCTCTCGTATACAAATTCTTTCTCTATTGATTTTCATAGATTTCTTTTCATTTTTTTCAAAGTTTCGGGCCAATGACTTGGATGAAGACTTTGGTATAACCTCAACCCAGAGAAAGGCATGTTGACTTTCTCCAAAGGTTTTTTGTCCATCTCTGTCAGGACCACTATCGTCAAAGATGATTGACAATTAGCATACAGTTTGGATTGGCAGTATGGTTCCGTTCTGGGCAAGAACTCCCTGCGCATCCATGCAGCCTAGCATGGATGAGAGCAGGGAGAGCAGCGATAACCCCCCCAGGGTAAACAGAACAGAACCAACATAAATGTATTGCAGATATCGTTAAATTCAATAATTTTATGTACACATTTTAGAATTAGTCTAATTCAAAGGATAATCAGAAGGCTGAATCCTGACTGACAGAGGAGGAGCTGGGGATGGAGGAGGGTAATTAGCTATTGAGCAATGCGAAAACTGCTGATAATACTGAGGGACCTTATATATGAATGCTTAGATAGGTGTCGTATTCCTATAGGTAGATGGGGATCAGCTGAGAGTCAGCTGATGCGAGTTTGACTAATGTGACCTGCCAGAACTAACGCTACGCTTGATATCTGTCACCTGATGGGGTTTGGGCTCCCTTGGCTTAGTTAGACTGTGACAATTTACATTTAGCAATATTGTTGATTTGACTGCACTAACACTATCAGATGAGAGAAACTTGAACAGAATTGTGCTGAATAATGACACTACTGTCTTATTATAAATGAAGTGAACGTGTTTTCTTAATGAAATAATTTTACAGTTATTGATCATTTGTGTGCATTTAAGCCTTGCCAATTTAAACATTCAAGTGCAAGAAAATGAAAAAGAGAACACAATTAGGTAGTTTCGCTGTGTGAGATGTTTTCTTTGTGACATATCTGAGGCATGTACACACAGCCAGGTCTCAGCCAGCCCGCAACTGCCAAATTGAATTATCTTTCATATGTTCTTGCGCTTGAATGGAATTTATGTCAAAATGCTTGTCTTGGCAACTAGTACACACTAGAGGTCGACCGATGTCTCGTTTTTGCTGATTAATTGCTAATCGTTAATAGGGTTGGGTACCGAAAACCGGTACCAATATGGCACCGGTACCTATGTAACCGGTATGTACTAGAACCGAATCCGAACGCAGATTTCGGTGCCTCATTTCAGTGCCATGCGATTGATTGATATATTTGTCCTCTGGTTCTCCGAAACGGACGTAAAAGCATCATCACTGGCACCGCACGTGAAAAATAATTTCCCACTCCTTTAAACATTCTAATATTGTGTATAATTTTGGCGCATCAGGGAGGGTGTATTTCGAAATATTTTTGAATGAGCGTTTGCGCTGTTTACTTTCACTTTCGATTTCGCGATCACACGCACTCTATGCTCTCAGGATGCGGTGTATTTAAATATTTTTGATTGAGCGTTTGCGCCGTTTACTTTCACTTTCGATTTTGCGATCACACGCACTCTGTGTATAAGGAGCACATCTTACAAGATCAGATATTTGTCAATGAGCTCAGAATCTGTTGAGCAGCAAATACTCCAGCATGGTCTTGTCAGTCATCTCTCCTTATTCTCGACCTGTGATCAGTCAAAGCTGACTCCAGTAGCTCTTGTTGGATGCAGGGTTGCCAAGTCCACGTTTTTTCCACAGAATTAGGCTACTTTTAAACTGTTGCCATGGGTTGATTTTCCCAAGTCGGTTAAAGGTTTGAAATATTGCATAAATTACATTTGACTGAAATGCTTGTATTGAAACATTTTGCATTCTACCTATGATAAAACTTTCATGGTCTTCTACATTAACTGTTCCCCCTAATCGTTAATTGCTGGAGCTAGCTGCAAAAATCCATACCGACAGTTTTCCAGGTTGCGTCTGTTGCTGGAGCAGCTTAGAAGATCCGCCGTCATTAGACAGTCCTTAGCGTTAAGGCCTGCTGCTATTTTATAGCATAATTAATATTTTTGCATCATTAATTCTGTTAGTTTTCTGTTTCTTTCCTATGACTTTTTTTCAATTTCTATTGTATCATACACATAACATGATATGTGACTAAAAAGTTTCCATGTGCTTGTATTTCATTGTTTGTTGGCAGATAAAGGATGCTAACACTGGACAGAAAATGCTGCCCCAAATGGATGAAGAAATCATGACATGCCTTCGTGATAGGTATTCAGGTTGGCACTGGAGGGGTTGACATTACAGTACAAAGTCCCACAATAGGCATGATTGCCCTGTACTGAACTTTAGTACCATTATCCCTGTAATGCTGGCTTTTACATTTCATCCATCTGTCATGTGCCACAGAAGCAGAGTTCTTACTAGTCAAACAACACTAACTTACCTTTTTCCCCCTTGTTGTCACATAGAGCTCACAGAAATGATTAAATGAATGAAGGCGTGTGTGCAGTGTGTCCGGTCATTGATTCCCTCACCTGGTGGGACCCCCTCATCGGCAGTGTCATCTGCCTATAATACTGTGGTCAATGAAATTGAAATGGTATGTAACAATTAAGGGCTATTAATTCATGGATGTTTAGAATGCTGAATTTCCACCATGTAACTTGTAATCATGTAAAATGAATCAATATTAAAATGAACCATATGTCAGAACAGCGAGCAAGTAATGAATTGAGTCCCTTTCACATTGTATTTAAATGGCTTAAAATTAATTGGAAAGTTTAAACTGGCGAGGTTTATCAACAGATAGTCCAAAATTTTAACCAGCTGTCAAAGTTCTCCTGTTTTCTGTCTACTGGTATATTGCGCACACCTAACCACACCACTCCATAGTGGAACATACAGACTACTAGCAGTATTCTTCAAAAAAAAGCTTGATTTAATCAAATTATTTTCATATTGGAAATATTTACTCCTCATAGGTAGATCTCCCAACTATGTATTCATTTGTCAGTTGACTCTCTCTTTCTCCCACTCTGGCTGAAAGTGCAGTAACTGTTTCGAAGAGGGCTTTCCAGCAGCTGAACAGATCTCGCATTTTTGCCCAGGAGCTGGCTGTTCTGGTGTTCACAAAGGAACTGCTCACAGAGTCCACCCTGACAGAGAAATCTGGGAGAGGGGCCCCCCAAAAAGACAGCTGGATGTTGACAAAGTGCAGGCCATAACAGGTCTGCAATTTTCTTGATTTTGTCTGGAAAATTGTTACTAAAAATGTTAATTGTTTAGCAGCAGGATTGCATGGATGGGGGAACACCAGTAAATGTTATAGGGCTGGGTATTGACACCAATTTCATGCTTAGATTTTGATTCACAAGCTTGCGATTTAGTTCCAATTACGATTCAGTTGTATATTGATTAATTGGGATATGTGTTCGGTACAGTAATGGAAGATTTACATTAATTTTTAGCTTTGTAATGACATAAATATGAGACATGATACAGATTTCAGTAAGTTGTACAATATTTTTGTTCTTGTTTTATGTCTAGTAGTAAAGAGACAGAGATGATTGGTTCACATGCCACTTGAACTGAGGCACTACAGCAATCTGTCACACCAAAGTTGTGTTTATTATTTGAAATTCATAATAAAATGGAAAGTATTTGAAAGAGACTTTTTCTTAACAAAAGAAAAAAAGCACAAAGCGTATTGCTATTTATTGAATAAGAGGAACGCTACAAAGTTTTGTTCATTCATCAACTGAAAACAAATTATTGGGATTTAAGCAATTACATTGGTTCAGCAAAATGAGAATCGGTTAAAATTGAACCAGTTGAAATTTAATCCAGCCCTAATAGCCTTTAAATACGGTATACGACAGAAGTGAGTATACCCCTGTGCAATATTAAATATTAAGCCTTCTACACACTGCACGATTTTCGGCTGTTCCAGACGAAAGTTTGGCATCGTGAAACAATTGTGGCGATTTCTGTGATTGTGGCTCCTAAACGGTGGTCCTATGTCGTACAGTGAGAAAGGTTCAAAGACGGCCATTGTCATGGTCTTGTGGCCAAAGATAGCCGACGATCATTTTCTGAGTGTCAGAAATTCACCATGATCATCGCACAGTGTGTTTGCTACTACGACCTACGTCTACTGACCAGCCAATAAAAATGCAACATGAAATCAACGCGACATGGAGCTAAAACATAAAACTGCTTACCTCGAGCTCTTATCCCTTCGTCTTTCACCACTTCCACTTTTTTTTTTCAGAACACATAAAAACTTCATGCTCTTTTTGTTTACCACTAGTGCATGCTGATGACGTTTTATTGTTCAATAGTAACGTGCGTCGTAGCTTACAACTCAGTAGGTGTCATCATCGTACAGTCTGCATTCATGTTGTACCCAAGTTCATCAGATCCATGTCGCACAGTGTGATCTGCAGTGATCTTATAGGATTGCTAAAATCGTGCAGTGTAGAAGGCTTAAGAAAGTAAAAATATATAAATGTATTGCCTCTCAGTAAATGTATTACTTATGAAACAAGTACATATGTATAATTATAAACTAACAGTATTGATGTGACATTATTACAAATATATGTAACAGTATGAATTGTGCAACAACAGTAAGTACTTCTGGAGACTGGTAGTTATCATGTCAGCCAGTATTTTGATGTATCCAAAGACATCCATCTATAAATTTCATCCCCATGCAGACACATTTTGTACTCATTGCAGATGTATTTCCAATTAATTTTTACTTTGGGGACTGCGTTACCAGTATAGTTTTTCTAACCTCTTTTTTATTTTCATTTTTTGGACTATTCATATAATAAAATATTCAATTCAATTCTATTTATTTGTATAGTGCTTTTCACAATACACACGATTTCAAAGCAGCTTTACAGAAAATGCATGTGTCTACATTACAATTTAGCAGGATCTGTGCTATAAATACTTTTCAACTAGTGATAGTGTTGTATCATTTGATTTATTTTGTGATGTTGCTTCTGTTGTATAATGAATATAAGACATTCAAAATATATAAAAACTACAACAAATAAACGTTATAAAAAAAACAATGTTTATATATTTTGGTATGTCTTACAACCTGTCATGTGAGAAAGGAAAATAATATATTTCATTAATTCCCTCCAGAATGCAACTTCAATCCTGGTGGTCACACTAGTGTAGGAGTGCCAAACTCAGTTCCTGGAGGCCAACCGTCATGCAGAGTTTAGTTCCAACCCTTGTGATATTAAGTCATGCTCTATGGGGTCTTTTTTAAAAACATAAATTCAACAAGTAACAAATAATAATAAATTAAAATATACTCTAAAAACTGTAAAAAAAAAAAAAAAAAAAAATATATATATATAGATATCAAAAACCGCTCCACTTTTCACTTTTCTCTAATTGTCCGGTGGTGCTGCTTGGCTGCGACCTGGACTCGTTGGCTGCACGTCTTCACGTTTGTAGTTTGATGTAGTTTGTTTGGCTTTTTTCTCTTTTTATGTTTTTGTTTTGTTGGTGGCCTGACAGTGAGGCTACCCAATGGCAATTTGCAAATTTTTGTTTGGATATTTATTATTTGGGAACTCACCTCAGCCTGTGGAATTAAATCCAATGGTGGATCTGCTGGAGGAGCTGAAACGGAACTCAGATAGACTCTGGAGACATCGGAGAAGAGACAGACATGGGGGAGTTTTACAGACAGAGTTTTCTTAGTTTTCTTAGACAGAGGTCGACCAGGCGAGCCCTTTGGAAAGGACAAAGGAAGAGGCATCTGTGTGTTCATCAGGTACGTATGATGCCCACAATATACAGTGAAAGAAACCAGTGTTCTGACTATTTTTGCTGCCTGCTCAGATTGTGCTACCTCCCGTTAAAACGTAGGCAGCACAATTTGACAATGAAAAATACTACCCATTAGATTGTGCTACTAGCAGCATATTCATGTGGTCTGAGGCTTTATTAACGTCTATACCTACCCAAACCCTTAACCTACCCTTAAAACAATGCGAATATAGTGTTGGTAGCACAAGCTGATATATTATTAGTATTATAGGTCAGAACACTGGCTGCATTCTTGATGCTGAATGCTGTGGTGTTTTGTAGTTTAACCACAAGGTTAAAGATTGAGTGTAGAGGTACCTCTGTCTAAGTCTGAGACCTTTTTTCTCTCAAGGGAGTTCAAGTTTGGCAATGTTATACTGTGTGTAGTGGGCATTCCTCCTGATAGTAATGCATCTAGAGCTGCTTTATCTATTCAATAACAGTTACAACGAACACCTGGAGCTCAGGTTTTTAAAATCTTGTGCGATTTTAATCATCGTAAACTTGAGGTGTTTTTTTCCAGGCTTTTTCCAATATGTTACATGTGCGACAAAGAACAACAATGTCCTGGATAAATATGGCAACATTAAAAACCCCAACAAGGTTAAAACCAAGCCCCCTTTATCAACATCTGAACGTAATATAATTCATTTAATACCAACATATAAAACTGTTTTAAAAAGCTTCTGTGTTGATTTAGTACTTCCTAAAAAAGACATAATAGTGTTCCCTAAAAAGTAAAGTGAAGTGACTTGTGGCCAAGTATAGTGAACCATACTCTGAATTTGTGCTCTGAATTTAACCCATCCAAGTGCACACACACACCGTGAACACACACCCGCAGCAGTGGGCAGCCATATTGCTGTGGCGCCTGGGGAGCAGTTGGGGGTTCGGTGCCTTGCTCAAGGGTCTCACCTCAGTCGTAGTATTGAAGGTGTTAGAGAGTGCTGGTTATTCAGCTGGACTAGAATCAACCTGATTACTGTCTGTTCAATTAAATTTAAACTTAAATAAAACATTTTTCAACAGCAAGATGTTGGATAAAAAGGTCTTATCCCATAACACACTATGCCAAAGGTGAAAGAAATTCCAGTAATGATGAAGAAGAAATTTCTTGGAAGAGTTACAAAGCTATTTAAAAGTGTCCAAAGAACCAAAGTGAGAGCTATTATTTCAAAATGGAAAAACCTTGCCACAATGTAAAGCTAGAAGTGGCCAACCTTGCAAGATTCTTCAACATCATACCTACGGTCAAACATGGTGGTGGCTGTGTGCTGGTGTGGAGAAGCTTTGCCGCTTCAGGGCCTGGGCAACTTGCAATAATTGAGGCAGGGGCATAGCGTCTGGGTATTCAGGGTATGCATGTGCATATGGCAAAGCAGGCTGATTGGGGGCCCGCTGAGGGGGACCATTTAATTAAAATGAGGAAACAAATTCTTAATTCGTGGCCTAAATAAATATATTGTCTGCATGTCATGTGCAGGGCTTGGTAATTTCTTGTGTGCATTTGTTATATTGCTGTCGTAGAACTGCGTCATTTTTTAAAACTACGTGCAAACGCTGCATTTAATTAATAATAATAAAACCTGTGTGAAGTTGGTAGCTAGCTAGTTGAAAAGACTATCACAACTGTATCAAATCTAGCTTCAGCTCCACCTACCGTTTTAATTCTATGTCTTTAATTTTAATTCTCTTTTATCGAAAGATAATTGAAAGAATATTGAAAGTAGCCATTCTTTCAATTGAGAATACACAAAGCCTTAAATTAAACACCAAGGACATTGTGGAGGATTTTGCCAAAAGAAAGGCCCGGAGAATTAAATTAAATTAAATTAAATTAATTACTAAACTAAATAACTAAAATAAGCATTTTTCCCCTTTCTCTCTTTTTCTCTTTCTTTCTTTTTGCATTTTAGGCGGTTATGTCAAGAGTGTGTTGCATTAAGTAATTTAGTAAATATGGCAGCATTTTAGTGCCATAATATTTTTAGAATAAAGTCAAAATTACGAGATTGAGAAAGTTGTTATATTGCGTGGTTAAATCAATGTGAAAATTCCACCTACTCATGTCAAGTCAAGTCAAGTCACCTTTATTTATATAGCGCTTTTAAGAATACAGATTGTGTCAAAGCAACTGTACAGCATTGATTAGGAAAATATTGTGTCAATAATGCAAAATGACAATAGTAAACACTCAATTTTCAGTTAAAGGCAGTTCATCATTGAATTCAGTGATGTCATCATCCAGCTCAGTTCAGTTTAAATAGTATCTGTGCAATCAAGTCGACGATATTGCTGGAAATTAAGTGTCCTCAACTAAGCAAGCCAGAGGCGACAGCGGCAAGGAACCAAAACTCCATTGGTGACAGAATGGAGAAAAAACCTTGGGAGAAACCAGGCTCAGTCGTGGGGGCCAGTTCTCCTCTGGCCAGACGAAACCAGCATTTCAATTCCAGGCTGCAGCAAAGTCACATTGAGCAGAGGACTCGACTGGTTCCTGTGGTCTTGTCCCGGTGGCCGACTAGGAGACAAGGTCTTTACTGGGGATCTGT